>NC_045741.1:13656382-13657095 GCF_008692095.1 Etheostoma spectabile
CCCCCCACCAACATGAAAAATGTAGGACTCCCGTTGCTCAGTTCTGTTAGCTTTATCTTTTATTTTATCTTTCATTTTATCTTCTTTTTTATCTGTGCTACTCATTTGATTTTATTCATCTAAAAAATAAGTTAAAAATTGGTCAAATGCGGCCTTCAATCCTCCTTGGGCTCCTTCTTCACCTTCTCCCCTCATGTCTGTCTTTGTGGTTAGAAAAGGGCACAAACCCTAAGCTCCATGCACAAGAAAAAACCTACCTACTTCAGCAGGGTGGATGTTTGCAGAGTTATACCCTAGTCTCCTGTTCTAACCTGGGGCCAGAATGGCTCCTCAGCCTTTTGCTCCTCATGTCTGTATGGAGATCTTTTACATTTTGAGGCTCCTGTCTTTTGAATGCATTAGCCATTCAATTTACGATGCCCATTTCCACATTTACTTGTCATTTGTCCTGATTATTTCTATGTGTCTGTGAGTCATGACAGCATACAGGATAAGTCGTTTGATGTCCATTAAGAAAGAACATCCAGGTTAAACCCTCTCCACTACTGCATACGTCATCTAGAGGAAGAAGGACCCATGCACCTGCCTTGACTGAATGGAGCTTAGCACTACTTAAGTACATCAGTACTTAGGGTTAGAGGATGAGAACGAAGCAGTGGCGTGTGTGTGTGTTTGTGTGTGTGTGTGTGTGTGTGTGTGTGTGTGTGTGTGTG
>NC_045741.1:13657105-13665013 GCF_008692095.1 Etheostoma spectabile
TGTGTGTGTGTGTGTGTGTGTGTGTGTGTGTGTGTGTGTGTGTGTGTAGTTGATGGGCTCATGGATGGTCTCCATACATTTGTGAAAGCCTGGCACAGAATGTAACTAGGTGACAGCAGCACTAGAGCATTTAGCCATGTAGCCTTAAAAGTGACCATTGTGTTGAGAACCAAAGTGTTAACAACCAAAGCCAGGGGTCCAGTTAACGCAGATTAGGTTTATCAACACAACGTAATCTCTTCATAACAGCTCTTGTGCTGGTATTATTACCCCAACACGTTGTGCTGCCATCCATGTGGGGGGTGACATTCCTGACATGGTGAAAGAAGTTATTTCTGGCTTATAGGCAAGGAAATAAATGGCTGGTTTCCAAGAATGGTCTTTTGTATCATATTTCACCTTATCTCTTTTTTGTAGCTGTGTCAATGTATACCTGGATTGCAGAGAAAGAGCCACCATCCACACGTGCCGGGGAAAGCAACCAGCTTTAAAGTCGTATCGCCAAGGGTGTTTTCAACAAAACAAAACAAAAAGGATACAGTCCATGCCATCACAGATGCATCACTATGCAACTTTTACATGATTGCCAAAAACATGCTTATTGTCATGTCTAGCTATGGAACTGTAAATGTTAACTAAACCACCTGTAACATAAACAAACAATACACTAAACACAATGAAACCAAACAAAATCAAGTTGGGTGCTGGGAAGGCAACAGCCTTCCAGTAGGGAGAAAGAGCGAGCCATCCTGGAATCAGCCAGGTCATGTACAGTATACTCCCAGCAAGTGAGGCCAATCCCTTTACGGGGTAGGAGGAACCAGTCAATCAGGAGCAACTAAGAAAGTGAACAGAGAATTGCCAAATCAGGAAGTCATACGGGCTCGGGCCGTCACAATCATCACAGCGTAATCTTTTCATAACAGCTCCATCCATGTGGGGGTGACATTCCTGACAAGGTGAAAGAAGTTACTGCTGGCTCATGGGCAATTAAATGAGAGCCTGGCTTCCAAGTATGGTCACCTGCATCATATTGTATTTCACCACTATTTTCTTTTTTGTAGCTGTGTCTATGTTTGCCTGGATTGCAGAGTGATGAACCACTATAAACACGGGTCAGGAAACCAACCAGCCAAAACAAGACACTATAAAATGTCTCAAATGTTTAACACTTCCGGTTATTTTTCTTGAAATGTTTCTAATTTTCTGTTATTTTCTGTCATTTTCTGTCATTTCAACATATTACCAACAATGTTTGCAAAAAAAAATTGAAGTACAGTGCATGTCAGCACTAATGCATCATTATGCAACTTTCACATGATTGCCAAACACATGCTTTTTGTTAAATGTTAACTTAACCACCTGTAAACAAAGGATAAACTAAATATAATCAAACCCAACAAAACCAAGTTGGGTGCCAGAAAGGCCGCAGTGTTCCAGGAGGCGGAATTACCAATCCCACTATGGCCACGCCAAGACCCGCCCTTCAATATTTACCATTTATTGGCCAGGCATCCATGCTTATTAATCCTTATTATGGATTATGGATCCCACTGCAGTTCTAGGCAAGACCTGCCCTACGAAGCAGCCTGATTGGTTGAGTTTAGGCATTGACTTTTAAGTTGTTAAGGCTAGGATAGCCAATAGTAGCAAGCTGTTGAACCGGTGCTTTGTGGTCAGTATGGCTCTGTTTATCATACAGATACAGTATGTGACAGTAAAATCAAGAGATATCTTATGGAAGGTGGACATCTTCAATGAAATATCTTGCAGTATTGAATCAACAACAAAAAATGTGTGTGTGTGTGTGTGTGTGTGTGTGTGTGTGTGTGTGTGTGTGTGTGTGTGTGTGTGCGTGCGTGCGTGCATGCGTTGGCTTGGCCTGATTCCAACAAATTTGATCCATCCCTCATTTTGCTGAGTCATCTTGTAAACTCTGGTGCCCCATTCATTCTTTTATTCTACAGAGATTTGTTCAGTGAGGCTGCATATATGTGTTCTGACAAGAACACTATGAATATTTTAGGTATCTGGGCCCAGCAGTAACACGTGGCTGGCACTGCTGTGTGGAGGAAGTTGAGGCAAGCACTAGGTCTAAGTCTTGTGAAAAATTTAGAATGACAGTGTTGAAAATCTTGCTAAATACTTACCAGTGATTGCATTAGCAGCTATTTGCTGATTTAGTAAAATGTGACACCATAAAGTAACTAGTCTGTTCTCTAGTTCACATTAATTCAATTTTGTGGAAAGGATTTGATTTTGCCGTATATTTATTAATTAATTTATATCTGGCTCTCCATTCTCAGTCTTCTGTCAGTTTAGCAAATATAGTTGCTAGAGCATCAAAGATGTTTGTGCCTATCATTATGTATATCATAAAACTATGGGCACCGCAAAATGGAAGAGTGCCACGTAAGTGTGGAGTTGCACAGTCCTCTGATAAGGTACTGATAACTATGAAACTCATTAAGTTAACCTTCTCATGACAGATCAATGGTATTGACGAAACAAAGGTAATATCTGGGAATGCTGTCTAGGAAATGATGGGGGAGACTTCAACAGATGACGAGTTCCGATGCTTTCAGGTTGATTGCAGCATTTATTCAAACAGTGAACAAACTTGCATGACAAGGGAGCCGCCTGTTGTACACATACGCAAGTGTCTGAACAAGGGTGACTCCTGAACATCAGAATAACTGCTTTTTTATATTATTTTTGCCCTTACACATTCCAATCTATTCTAAACTGTGGGACAGATTTACCTCAAAACTAACTCTTATGTGGAATAGCACCTTGGAATAGATTAAATACATTTGAAAACCTGCATGCTTAAATAGTCCACCTACCTAAAGGCAGTGGTGAAGAGAATGTTGTTGACTTATGGCCTGTGAGGTCTGAGACAACACACTACTAATGTGGCCTCAGATCTGATCAGATATAATCGGTTTTCATCCTGACAGTTCAGTCCACACTTGTGAACATGTAGTACTCTTTTTTCATTGAAGAACTGACCCTTTATTTTGAGATGGCAGATGGACATACTGTTTCATTGACAATGACCAAGACACAGGCATTGCTTTCTTGCAATCCAATGATGTTTGAATTCAGATTCATGCAGTAGACCAATCTGTTCGACATCAGCACTCAACACACTCATTGTGTCACCAACAAAGTAATAATATGCTCCTAACACCCTCTGTAGTCTTTTCAGATCTTTGCCAGGATCTCCTCTTGTCCCCACAGAAGGAAGAGTCACAAGAGTGTCACAAGAGTCTAGCTTTCTGTTCCTTGTTAAGTAAACAAAATCTTTGTCAGAAGCTCTTTTAAAACTTTCCACACTCCTGTGGTCTGTCCCATTTTGAGGATGTGGGTCAATTCAGTGAGAAGGGAACACATGTACACACACACACACACACACACACACACACACAGCTAGATTTTGTTGGAATAAAAGACTTGGTAAGCTGAAAACTGAGCTGCTATCTTAACCTTGTGTTGCATTGATCTCCCTGGTGGACACTGCCCTTGTGTAAATGTACTAGTGGCTCTAATTAACTCAGAAACAACAGTCTTGTGTGTGTTTTGATTTCCTTCTCTAGTCGACCAGAGCACACCTGTTGTCAAATTCAGTTTGTAATTCTTTTTTTCTTTTTTTCCTGCATTTAAAACATGTGAATTATTTAAAGTCATACATATATCACGTGTCACATGCACTAAATTTCAAGCTCAGCGACTACAAACTAACACCCTTTAAGACACTTACATGTGACTATGGTATGTTGGGTGTTGTGCAAATAGGTCAAGAGGTCATAATCCTTGATCTCTGCATTTTAACAGTGATATAAGAGCACCAGCCTTACCACATTTTTTTGTCGTCTTTAGGTCGGCCCTTCCCTCGACCTTTTGACATTGTGTGCAATGTACCGTAGGGCTGTTAAATAATTAGGGTAACGAATAGCTCAATTTAGCTAGATATTAAAGGTATAAATATATGAATTCCACTGCAGCCTAGCCCCACACTTTCACTCAGTTACGTGACAAACGCGAGAAAGTCTGGTGAAAAAGTAAAAGGGCATCCGATGGACCAGTAGGGAACAGGAACAAATGATGGCTAAAGAGGGGGACGGAGAGGCAGAATGTGGCACCTCACTGTAAACTAAACATAGTATTAATTTAATTAATCAGGGTTTAAAGCTTTATTTTCTGTTTTTTGATTTATGTTAAAAAAAAGTAAATCTCACTCTATGTTGAATTGAACTCCACACACTACCTTATACCCAATATACCCATTGTTGTCTTTCTTAATGTGATTTTAATTAGGACAGCTTTGGGGAGGCTGTGGCTCAGTGGTAGGGCAGTTGCCTGCCAGTCGGAAGATTAGTGATTTGATCCCAGGCCCTGCACACCCAGTTTCCTTGGGCACCTGAGTTTTGTAAAGGTGTGTGAATGTTTATCTGATGAGCAGGTGGCACCTTTGTACAGCAGCCTTGGCCACAGTGTGTGAATGGTTCCTGTGCTTTGAGTAGTCATTGAGACTAGAAAAGGGCTACATGACAACAGTCCATTTCTCTTAACACACTTCACCCATGGTGACAGTGGGGTACTAAGAAAAGCTACCAGCACTGCCTAATTAGTTGTCTACCAACAGCTGGCTCATCATACTGGGCTTTCCATAATGAGCTAGAGAGCAGCATATTCCCTTTGAGGAATCAATGATACACATTAGTGTTGTGCACTGCTGACAATGATAGCCAGAAACCTGTTTTTAAAGCCATCGTAGATCAACAGTTTCATGATTATCAGTCAGCTGTTTAAAATATTATTTTAATGCCATAAAAAAACTAAAATGTAAAAAGAATATCAACCGTTACACTGAGACGCTGTATATGGCCAACTAATAACTATGATGACACAGTAAACAGGCAGTGAGGGAATTTGGATTTTAATTGCATACACAGTTAATTATTATTCTGTTCACCCTTAGTATTGTTCAAAGGCACTTTTCCACTGTTTAAGTGAGTCGTTTCAGGGCTGCTGATGTCGTAATGGGATTTTTCTGTGTTTGTCCTGCTGGACGGTTTATCCCTAAAGCAGGTGGACATGAAATGCGACCTAGATTACATCATAGGTCAAACTTCAAGGAGTTCAAACAGGGACTCACGCACATCTGCACACACACAAAGTGGCTGTTGGCTATCATCAGTGATATTCTGTTTAACCTTTAACCAGTGTGCCTCCAGAGAGGAAGCCTTATATCACTTTGCCCATAGTCACATGTATCCAGTTATAGCCAGAGTTATTGGAACCTCACCCCTCCTGAGTCACAGTAGCTGTGGAACTTTTTTGATCCCAGAAAGGCAATTAGTTTTCCCAGAAACCATCACCAGCAACACAGTAAAAACCTCAAGCGTTGTTTACACAGATGGATTGTAGAAGATACACAGTCCATTTTACTATCTCATCAAACTGCTGTAGCGTTACATTAGTAGTAGTAGTACCTGAGATTCACTCTTATCAGCGCACCTGTTCGAATTAATCAAGGTCACCACAATTAACTGGAACATTTTTGATTTTCAACTGAATAACAGAAGAAATGTATGGATTGCTTTTGGCTCATATTAAAATTTGTAGGACTGAACATTTGCATCAATGTCCTTTTTAGGGCAGTTGACCTGGTTTCTATATGCGCTTGTCTCTTTAACTTGGGCTGCAGATTTTATTGTGGCTATGAATTTTGAAAACATACTTTTTTTTGCAGTTTTTAAACCTGTAATGGTACTTGAACATGCTCCATGCTTGCTATTGTTGAAATGCTTCACACATCGGATCATATTCACCTTTGTTTCTAGACAGGTTGCCTCTTAGAAGTTTATTGAACTTTTCTAGTAAGTGCTCAATCTATTTATTTCTCAACTTTAGTGTCTGTGTTTGTTAAATTAAATGGAGGATTATTTAGAAATCAGAAATATTATAAAGAAAAAAAAAGAGGGAAAAAAAAAAGGGTTGCAGTAGCTCAGTCAGTGGGGAGCTGGGTTGGGAACCGGAGGGTCGCTGGCTAAATCCCCATACGGACCAAAGTATGGGGGTGGACTGGTAGCTGGAGAGATGCCATTTCACCTCCTAGGCACTGCCAAGGTGCTCTTGAGCAAGGCACCAAACCCCCAACTGCTCGGGGTGCCTTTCCATGGGCAGCCCCCTCACTCTGACATCTCTCCATTAGTGCATGTATAGGTCAGGCCTGTGTGTAATGTGTGTAATAACAACAGAGTGTAAATTGTAATTTCCCCTTGTGGGACTAATAAAGTATATATTATTATTATTATTGTTAACTGAGCAGACAGATGATGTTGAAATCCATCCCCAACTGTGCAGTGCTGTAACAGGAGAGGCCATGACATTTACAGACCGGGTTGGAGAGTGTGAATTAATTGTGGAGTTGTAGAGAGACTCGAGTGCTAATGCATGTTGATGGGTATGTGGTAGTTATCTTTTGCATAGTGTATGCATCACACAAAAAACATGCACACACAGTCTGCTTTGAGCTACTTACAGATCTAACAAATGACAGTAAACAGACAGAAAGTTAGCATTCTGTTTGACTGCAGAAAAAAATACTGGCATTGATGATTCCTGTTTAAATTCAGAAGCCCAAACAGAAATTGAGACAGTAGCCTTGATCATAAATGATCTGCACTCTCTACTCACTGAAGTATACAATGAAGAGACCATGTGCTTATTTTGTGGAAAGTGTGCAGATCATCCTCTGTGCAGTTGTGTTATCCAGTAGCTTCTGTTTTATCATTGTTGTCTGTGTAATGTTTTGTTATGGCACCAATAACAAATGCCAGCATTTCAGTATGGTCAGTGGCATGACCATAATATTTACTTTAGAAATTGGATTATAAAAAATCCATGGCTTTCTTACTCCAGAATCACATATGAAAATACATAATTTAACATGGCACAACAGTGTGCTGTAACATTGAATTTAGGAAAGTAACATATTCATGAATAATTATGTAACAATTTGCACAATATTATATAATAAACATTGTGTGATATTACATAATACACAATCTTTATAATATTATGTATAATTTGTTTTGGCTGTAAAAATGGCAAAAACTGGCATGTGGTAAAGGTGAAGTTAAAGGAAAGACAGAAGCTTAATAAATAAAACGTATCACATTTTATCCTTTTATTGCTTTAAAGAAATGCTTTTCTTTGTGTGTGTTGTAGATGGTTTTATGGTTCAATGATATTCCTTTTAAACTACTTTATGTTATGTGCAAATGTGCCTGTGTTTATCTCAGTACACACAGCATATTTAAAAATATGTATATTTTCATCCATGACAGACCCAGCTGACAATTACAAGCAGCATGCAAGTATGAGAGAGTTTACTGACTGTATGCTTGTGACCATTTTAAAGTTAGAAAAAAATATAATTGGGCTCAGAACAAATTAGAACTAAAAGAGAGTACTTTTATTAAAAGCATTCAGAAAAAAAGACTACAGTGGACAAATAAATGGATAAGAGACAGCAATGTGAGGGGCTTAACATGAATGTACAGACCTTTTTGTACATGCATTAATAATGCATCCGCCTTAGATGGAGTGGCTTAAAAAATGGTCTCATACTGTGGCTCGGTTCCACGTGTATCTTGTATTTTCTCAATGTCACATTCCAGCAGTGAATAGCATTGTTGATATATCAGCCATGATCTTGTGTTTTGGTCCAAAACAATGACTCCCATTGGGACAATCCTTTTGTTGGCCTTCCTAAAGGTATCACCAAGCTGTGATGGCACCCTGTAAAACACGATAGTTCAAGCTGAACACAACTCCAAGACTGTCACCTGTCTGCAGTGGCCAGGTTGGATCAGTGGTAGAGCAGGCGCACATGTA
>NC_045741.1:13665023-13669103 GCF_008692095.1 Etheostoma spectabile
CATGCCTCGACGCAGAGGTCCAGGGTTTGAATCTGATATATGATGATTTCATGTGAATCTTCCCCCTTTCTCACCTAATTGGCCAACAAAATAAGACTGTAGCCTAAATGGACAACAAACCGAGGGCGCATTTTGTTTGAGAAACCTCTGTCAATTTTTTCAATCACTGAATAATCTTCTGCTTTTTGCATTGTTATGCATGTAGATGCACAGCTATAATGTAAGCTTATCACTTCCAATAAATGTTGGAGAGAGATAACTGCCTTTTAAGTTCTTACCAGAAGCATTTGTGAAACTGTGAAAACAGAATTGAACAACAAATTCAATAATAGGGATTGCATATCAGCAAAAAGAAGAGATTACATAAACCAGAATTAGACCATTTTGCTTCATGCCAGGAAGAAAGAAAGTATCACAAGTAAACAATTAACATTAATTCCCCATGGGAAGTACAGCACAGTAACTACTCTAGTGCACAAGAGTAACAAGAGTAAAATACATAATAATTAGCCTAAGAATAAATGCAAAATTCCTTCCTGGAAAAACTGTGTAGGTGGTTGGGTATGTAGGTATGGTATTAAGGGATAAGGGTAGAAAAACAGAAGGGGGAGTGTGGTGTGATCATTGGGGTAAAATGGTTGTTGGAGGACATGTTGTACTCACACCTATGTGGGCTACTGTCAGAAAAGGAAGTTTACTGAAATTGTCCGTAAGTGACAGATTAATGGCGTGAACAAAAATATGTATTATAGAAGAGAAAGATAATGACGAGGAACAAATTAAATGTAAACACGTGTGATAGATATTTTCTGTTTTCTCTCACACACACACACACACACACACACACACACACACACACACACACAAAATACAGCAGTCTGATTAGGAAAGCCCTTGACGTACCTGTTGATACCTGATTGCCTTTCTCCACATATAAATCTACTCACTAGTCTATAGCCTGGTGTTACCATGGTTAAGTATATTAGTTACTTGTATCCCTTGCTGGTGCAACAGTGTAAATTTTCCCATTGTGGGATCAATAAATGATCTTTTGAATCTTGAATCCTGTACAAATGAGTTTCTGGGGTAGCCTACCATTGAGGTAGACAGGGCTAGGTATTTACAATATCTATATATATATATATATATATATATATCTTACAAACACAGTATGTATTTATTTACTAGATTTGCTACGTATTATATAACATGTGTGTATGCATTGTTCTGTTTTTACTGTTTCTGTGTCTGTGTGTGTGTGAATGAGTGTGTGATACTGTGTGTGGGGTTTTCTGTGCATATTTCTCCTAGAAACTCACACATTATGATACCAAAAAAACACAAATGAAGGACTGACTAATCATATAAAAATATAGCATTAATTTAGATCAAATAAATTATACTCTTTTCTGTCTCCCCACCAGGAATTTTAGCAGTGCAGATATTGTTTTCATAATCCTGTGCCTATGACTTTACTGTCAGATGCTAAATAACACCGTAACTAGAAAGATGTTAATATTAAACTTCTTAAGAACAACGAGTTTTTTTTCTTCTAAATGTATTAAGGCTTAATACTAGTTTTCTATTAACTTTATGGATTTCTTTGATACAGTTGCCAAAACAGACCAGCAATCTTTAACTAGCTAGCACACGAGTTAATGGTTTCCTCAAGGAAAGTTACAAGCAGGTAAGCCTATTTTAAAACACAGTCAAATTTGACCTTGGAACACAATTGTTCGTCGCATTTTTTTTATATTCAAACCAGTGGCATACGATAAGTAGAACAGTAACGTGTCACAAATGTTAACCAACAACAAGTAGCTACCTAGTTTTAACAGATGCAGTTCTGTCATCCAAATACTAGCATAGGTTAGCGTGTGCAGCTAGCTACACATTCCTAACACAGCTAGCATAACAGTTCGTGTAGCATTTACTAACATTGTTAATGCCGATAGTTATTGATTTTAACTGAGTTGATCTTGAAATAAAATATGGTGGGCCATAGTTTTATAGCTGCAGCTAGTATACTGTAGCTGTTGATACTAATTAGCTACAAGAAGCTATCAAATCTAGCTTATGATTTTGTAAGTGCTAAGTTAGCTTTCTTCCAGAACATAGAGAATTACAAGCAGGTAACCTCTTTTTAAAACAAATAGAGTAAAACACATATTATATTTTATAGCTACAACCTGGGAACCACAGAGAGAGCTCACTTTGCTGTCCAGTAATTTTCTATTGTGAATGTATATTAGTTTGACTGACAGGGATAAATGTTTTACTCTCGTTTTTTATTCATATGAAAGCTTTGTTGTTGGTAATGTAACATTGTCTTAGTAGCCTAAATTGTTTGCAATTGTCCCATTTTAGGCCTAGATATCTTTTGAGCTCCTCAAGATATATTCAATAACTGAAGGAGGTATGCAAACAACCCGAAATAAATGTCTCACTTTTTACTTGTTTTTTAATGTGCATATCCAGCTTTCTTTTTTCCCCTTGAATGTTTATGATGTTTCACATAGTTTTTATCAATTCTGTGACAAAAAGTGTTTGTGGTTATGATTCCACTAATACACGGTTTAGTATTAGAATAAAGCACTAAAAATGGCAGACATTATATTAGAAAACAGTTAATTCTGTTAAGAGACTGTAGGAAAATATGCGGTCAAACTAACAATAATCAAAGCTAATTATTAAAGGAAGAAATATGTTTAATGGGTGTTGTTTATTAAGTTTCTGTTTAACTGTAAAAAGCCTGTATTTTCAAACATGCAGACTTAGGATTTTCAAACATGCTCTTATGTAAGATATACGTAAATGAGTCAGCTTCCTCAAGGCCATGGGAAGTGAGACATACTGATGAAACTCATCTCTATCTTTTGACTAATGCTTTCTTGTGAGGGGGTGGCAGTTTGGAGACTTATGTTCCCCACAATGTAATGTTCCCCTACATACAAACACATAAATGTAACAGACACAGTATGTCTGGTAGACACAAAAATGCCTTCTGTCAGGAGAAAACGTAGTGGGCTGTGAAAGGCTTTATTGTCATACAATCCATTGGGATTGTGGTAGAAGTTCTGGGATAAGGTCAGGAAAATGTTTTGAGAAAAGGGTTGTATGGGAAGCGATAAAGTCTGCGTTCCCATGATCTAGTGCACATGTATGTCTACATACAGGTGCGTGAGTTTACGTAAAAAGGAGAGAAAGAGACAAAGCGATAGTCTACCAGACTGAGAAAGACAGACAGTGTATTTATTGCATAATACAGCCATTTGTAGTGCTGGTCCTCACACCCTCCATCTCCCTTTTCTCTAAGCTTTTACTTTATTTCCTACAAGTTAAATCCTTTCTTCCTTTCCATCATCCCTCCATCCCTCTCTAATGTGTTATTATTTATGGCACATCACTTTATTGTTGTCATTATTTGCCGGTTTTTGCTTGATATTCCACTGTTCTTTTGTCCCTTGATTTCCACAGAAACTCTCTATTGCACACACATGCTTGCTAAGATGGGAAAAAGGAAGAAAGACATGGAAAGATTTTGCAAAATGAAAACGTGGAGTGACATCAGCAATATTGGTAAGAAGGATACAAGGTAGGGAATAGGATGGAGACAGAGAGATACATAGCTATATAGAGTGGAGAGTATCAGAAAATATCAGACAGTTCATCAGAGTTGTTTTTTTTTCTCTTGTGCATGCTGCAGACAGATTGGCACACATAGACAATAGCCAGTTGCCACAGTTCAATTGGTCCATTTAGCAGAGCGGTAAAGGGGGAAATCTGCAATAACCCGGATAGAAACACTCACTGACCCACATTTTTCTGCACAGATTTAATAGTTACAGTAGAATGGTGCATGGGCAGTACCATAACTTCCTAACATCTTTGGTATTACTGTATGTCCATTTCCGCTGTGGGATTATACTTGGTGGATTTGTGTTTGTTTCTGACAAATCCACTCTCCCCAGAAATCAGCATTGACGTGAGCTTCACAAATGCTTTGGCTCTGCAAATTACTGTCATGTCTGTATACCTGTCGCTTTTGTTCCACGCACGCACGCACACACACACACACAC
>NC_045741.1:13669113-13678469 GCF_008692095.1 Etheostoma spectabile
ACACACACACACACACACGGTGTAAAACTCCTTACATCATCCTTATATTTCAAAACCACAATGGTGTCAGTATGAAAATGTGGTTTATTATTATCTTTTCAAACCAGTTTACTCACTGAAGTTGTGTAGTAGTCGGTGAAGGTCATGTTCTTCTATCTTAATTAGTTAGCAGTAGTTTCATGATTATGGTCTTGGCAACAAAGGCAGTGACGGTGCAGTGAATTGGGACAAACAGGTACCTTTTCCAGTGTAAACAAGCCTTTCAACCTTGCTGTAGGTCACAAGTCATAAGGTTGTTGTTTTTTTTACAGTTTTCTCTGACTCTCTCACCCTTATTATCTCACTTTCACTTTCTGACGTGTCCATATACTACTTACATGCGCACACACACAAACGCACATTGTTCTCGCAGAGTCTGTGTTCACAGTCAGTGAAACACCAAAGCCTGTATGAACAATAATTATGTCATCAGCATTAACAGTAGCTTTGAAGGGAGGAATGTACAAAGCAAATACAGTAGCACCCAAGTAGAAGCCACATACTGAATGAAATGTCACGTGTCTTTTTTTTTTTTTAAGATTATATTTTGGGCTTTTCCGCCTTTAGTTTGTGACAGGACAGTTAGGTGAGAGAAGACATGCAGGAAATCGTCATACGTCAGATTCAATCCCTGGACCTCTGCGTCGAGGTATAAACCTGATATACATGTATACATGTATACCTACATGTGCGCCTGCTCTACCAGTGATCCAAACTGACCACTGCACATGGCACATTTTTTAAACTTTTTAAAAATATTTTTTACAGTCTACTGTTCTCTTCTTCTCCATTATTTTTTTGTGTCATTTACAAACAAACTCCTGATAGACTCCTGATAAAAATAGTCCAAGAACAAAGCGTTTTTTTCATCACTGCTTGTGTGTGACTGACGTCTGAGTGGGTGAGAGAGAGGATCAGAAAGTCAGAGAATGAGGACAATTGTTTGTGCACACAAATGTTGGTATTCGCGTGGTTAACCATGTTTAAACTGTACAGTGTGTTTATGAAAGTAGGAGAGCCAGAGTGTGAGAAAGAGATAAAAAGAAAGAATGGCGAGGGATTACAAAGGATATGTTGGTGTGCACAACCAGTGAGCCTTATTGGCCAGATGAGTTGTGTTCCCTACAAAAGAGTGATTTTCCTGAGATGAGAGGTAGTAAACCCAGGGATTAGGTCTGTTGGGCAACAGAGCACTAGGCCCCAGGACGGGCTTTCTGGTTGGCTTACTGGAGGAATGGAGCCCATGTGTCATGTGGCTCATGTTTGGAAGACAGAGGGTCTGGTGTTTGTGAGCTAGAGTCATGCTTGCCCTGTAAGGCTGCATTTATGAGGCAGTAATTTGCACTTTACCAGCTAGCCTTTAGAAAACTACCAACATAGGCATTAACACACTGGGGGAAGAAACAGTGCAATGTGGTTTACCCGGCATACCTGGATTATCTCAAAAAATGATCACAGACATATGCAGAGCAGCTCACACTAAGAACACACTCACCTTTTCTAGCACTTTCTCCCTTCCAGGGTATTTTAAAAAACAAGAGAGAGAGAGAAAGAGAGAGAAACAAAACGCATTGACTGTATGTTGCACTCTCATTGATCTCTCTTGAGATCTCTTGCGTTCAATGACTATTGACTATGTCTATTGTCAGCTCATTATCTTTATTGTGCAACCAATACATTATTTAATGTATAACAAAGACTGAAAAAAAGACTGCAAAGTGTAATTTCAATCAGTTTGTTCACCAGTTCATGATGGTCAAAGTGCATATGTTAAAAAATAATTTCCATGTGGCTGGCTGGTATTAGATATGTACTTTCCCCTTTCTACCCTGAAAAATAATGAAGTCCTCAGAAAAGATGAATTGTTCTTTAGAGAAAATAGACTTCTTTTCTCTTCCATCTTTTTTTGTAAGTGTAGTCACAGTGGGGTTTGTGACTAAAATGTGTCATTCTCAACTTCCTTGTCTCTTCATTGTATTATCCAAAAACTACTGCGAGAGGACGAAGAAAGTTAGTCTCATGTAAGTTTGTGAAACCTGGGATGAGATTTGTTGCGCAATGAAAAAGAAAGGTATGTAACTGTTATTTCAAGTCCATGGAATTAGTTGGTTTTGTCAGGTTTGGTAACTCTTTTTGGAAACTGCATCAAGCCAGTGGATTCCCCCCAAGCCATCAATCCTTTTTCCGGAAAATGTCAACAAACAAGTCTTTTAGCATTTTGCTTTTTATATGACAAGTGACGTAGTGTTTTCCCCAGTACCTGGATTAGCAGCCACAGGAAGATAACCTAAAAACCTAAGAAGTACAGTTTGTACAATTCATAGTACAAGTCCTAATAAACCGAAAACCGAAAACCAGTCAAAAAAGACAGTAATCTCTGATGTCATTGACATTGTGTTGTGTTGTGGAACTGGTGCAATGACGTAAGACTCGTGCCTATTAACAAAGTAAATCATTGATTCATTGCCTTTGCATAGGGTTGTGGTAGCCTTGGTGGTTGCCTTGGGGCAGTGTTTGTGCCAGTGAACAAATATTCTATTTGTACAAACTGTTCTACAGTATTGATTAGAAAGTGAATATATAAGATACAGCAATTTCTCATTTTAAACAGAAAATTGGAGGCATGAAATCCAATTGAAAACTTAATTTTCAATTCTAATCGGATATTTTGCTGCCAATTGATCACCTTGCTGTAATGGTGAATGATTGATGTCTTCTCTCTGTACCAGCTTGCCTGGGTTGGGATAAAGAAATGTACCACCATCAACTGAACTCAAACAACTTTACGTTCTGTTCCTGATAATTAATCTCTTCACTTTGGCAGATTTGAATCTGATGTTTCACTGGAAAACAAGCAACATGTATCTGTATCAGAGAGACATATTCACCTTGTGTGTGTTTGACAGTAGATATACTTTTTATACAGTTCTTTATACACTTCCTGCTCTCTGGCAGAGATTACTAGACCACTCCACCTTGTTTGTGGTTTTGCAGTATTTCAACAAACCTACTTCTGCAGATTCCATTTTGATGAGTGTATCATATTGCTGGTTTGCTCATAAATATATGTAGAATGAGTTTACAAAAGAGTGAACAATCCCTTTATTATTTTTTCTTGTATGAACTTGTTAGGAACTGGATGCACCTCCAACAGAACAAGACATGGTTTATTTATTTCAAGAAATGTGTTGTGTAATCACTGCCTGCATGCTAGATATGTCATGGTGCATTTTTATAAAAGCTTTGGCCTCCCTATTTGTTTGCCATGCAAAATTCTCATCAGCAGATGCTCGCTTCCTACACCCCCTGAGTGTGCTTTGGTTAGGGAGGTTTGGATTCTTATTTGAATGTTTCCGTGCAACTTTCCATCCTCATCCTACAGTCCTTCAAGACCTGGTCAAATTAAATTATAAATTTGAAACAAGTCAGACACTTCCCTTGCCGAATGCCAATCATTTTACATAGTCATTCATTGCTATGGCAGTCCTTTTTTTATGCTCAATCTCTTTAACTTTACTTGTCTTTTTTTTATATTGCCCTGATCTCACTTATTCAGTTTTAGGGCCCTGCAATAACAGTAATATGAAATATCAGTGGTATACTAGCTCCCCCTAGTGCCAAACTATGCTAACTGGTTGCAGTTTACAACTATTGTCTGCGTGAAGTAAAGAACTGTGTACAATTTTCTAAATATATCTGATGGGTTGGGCATACCTTGCACCAAAGAATAAAAACCTTAAATTACTATGATCCAACCAGTAATGTCACATCCACAGGCCATAAAGGAATGATTTCCTGGTAAGTAAGATAGATCGTTGTTTGGAACTGACAGTCCTACCTGATTAGGAATTTTCTGTGAGGCATCAATATCTTCATTCTTTTTAGTTTCCACTTTGTTTGTCTATGCCGCTTGAACAACATATTGTTATCATCATTGTAATAACTGTGTGGAAAAATGAAAATCTTTCTCGTAAATCCATTATTAATTTGTTCTCAGTGGCTGATTTCTCTGCAAACATTCTTTGTTTTGACAGAACTGTTTCGGGCAAATAAACATATAGTAAAGGCAAAAAAGTATTTTGTGCTTACATATGTGCATGAACACAATCTCTCAGACCTATCTTGTGGTATTTCTCATACACAGAAGAACACTGCAACTTGAATACAGTTGAACTTTGAATTAACATCCATCATAAATCTAACACAACCATCTAATTTCTCATAATCATCAGCAGTTGTTTGTTGGTGCTTAAACTTAAAACAGATATGTATTGAAATAAGATGTTAAATTACCAGGACAGCTACACAGCCAAAGAGCCATTTTCCATACTGACACTCAGTGTCAATAATAGAATTAGTTAAATTATTAAATTCCCTCTAGCTGCTTTGGATTCAGGGTGCTGATATCATAGACTATAAAAATATATATATTATCGAACAATAACTTCGCGTGATTTATAGCAACATTTCATTTAGCCATAATATTAGCATGTCATTTAGTATGCATAATAGCATGGCCATACTTGGAACACCTAAATTGCGTGGAGCTGTTGTTAATCTTGTTAATAACAAAAACAATGGGTGGAGGTGGAGTTAGTTTGAACTATTTTATATACGGTTAGCTAACCTTCAAAGGGTCCCAAAATAAATCTAAGGGGTCGTCTTTGGGGAATATTTGATCATTTGAACAGTTATTGACATTAAACCATGTGAGAAGTTTAAATGTCTCTTTGGAGGAACCACTCATAGACATCTGAAACATGGCAAGGAGCCCAAACTAGACATTGCTGTATTATAATAGGTCAGTCTTTTACTCAAACAATGTGGTTATTTACTTCCATGTTTCACTTTTCCTGTTTTTTTCACTCATATAAAACTCTTTGCTAATTGATGGTGTTGTGTTTTGCCACCTTTTTTCAATACATTTACAAAAGATCTCCTATCAAGACTTTTTAACGATAGTGGTTTGGACATCTATTCCTAATAATGGAAAACTGTCCATTGCACACCACAAAAAATGTGCTTTATGTTGGAGGCAATTGACTGTGAGGTCAAATTGCAACCGCCAGGTGGAGGCAGAGAGTTCACAATCAATGAAGAGCTGATTTTTGATTGTCCTTGTCTCAAACCAGCTTGTCTCATGCATTATGCATAGAATCGGCATTTTAAAGATTATATTTTGGGGGCATTTTCAGCCTTTATTTTGAAAGGACAGCCGAAGACATGAAAAGGGAGAGAGAGGGGGAACGACATGCAGCAAACGGCCGCAGGCCGGAGTCGATCCCGAGCCCGCCACCTCGAGGAGCAAACCCCCACACTTGGGCTCCCGCTCCACTAACTGAGCCGTCCGGGCCCCCGATGACCGGCCTTAATTACACTCTTGTTTACTTTGTGTCCGAGTTTTATGATTAACTATAGTTCGACATTAATTGCATTTCTAATCATTTGCATGTAATCGCTTCAGACTCCTAATTGGTTCTCGAAACTAAATCAATGAGATTTATATATGATAAGTGCATTGCTGGCATATAAGTCCAACAACAATACACATTTATGACCGTGTATTGGATCACGGGAAACATGGCAGCGTTGCAGCTCTTTGTGTAACGTCGAAAAGTAAATTATACGCACACCCGGTCCCTCGAATTCCCCCAAAACATCTCGTCCAATCAGAGCACCGCGATTCTGCATGGGGTAGCCTGCGCCTTGAATACTTTCTGGCCAGCTGAGAGGTGGTCTTTGTATGACATAGCTGAACAAGGGCTCCTGAGTCTGCAGACAGCAGACGACAGGCACTGCCGCAGCTGCTGCGCAGATCAGTTCACGAGAAGCTGCGACTTGTGCGCACACAAACTGCAGAAAGAAGACGCGCACGAAAACTCAGAGATTCCTCCATCTATTCCCTTTGTAAGTTGTTCTAAATACGTTCCAGTCCATTTTTAAGAGCCCGATGTCTTTTCGTTTATTTCGAAATTCACCCTGAGGTTTAACTGGCGAGAACAAAATACTCAAGAACTTTGCTTGAGAAGCATCTTGAATCTGAAATGGGCAGCAGATTTGTGTGGTTGGCCCTTGCGCTGTCAGTGGCGTTTTCCGCCGGGCAAGACACCGGGACCGGGACCACAAAGGAGGACATCCCGGAGGGAGCATCCACCCTGGCATTCGTCTTTGATGTAACCGGCTCCATGTACGACGACCTGGTTCAGGTCATCGAGGGCGCGTCCAAGATTTTGGAAACATCCCTGAACAGACCACAGAAAACTCTGTATAACTTTGCCTTGGTCCCCTTCCACGATCCAGGTAATGTAAAGCATGTGGAGTGAAAGTATAATTCTACAGTGGTCACTTTTTTTACGCATGCCATTTGTGTTTTAGCTTTCTTTGTAACCTGTCTGCACACGTTTGGGATTAGGCCTATTTGGAGTTTACTCTTCGCTGTTACGACAAAAGCACATAGAAAAGTGAGAAATGTAATAGTTTGCTCACAATCCGCCCTTTGAATGCCTAATGTCCCTCACACCTCCAGAGGAGGGACTCTGGGGGATTTTGTGTCTGCACACAGATGTTCAGCCTGGCGGTCACTATCATTAGCATTCCGCCAGGGTTAGTGTGGCGTTAGGTTTGCAATGCAACTTGATGATTATCATCACCCCTGGGTGCTCTTTCATTCTGAACAGCTAATAATGCCCAGACAATATATCATTGGGCTATATAACAGTAACACTGGCATATGGACTGTCATGTAAAAATAAGAAGTTCTGTATAATTAGTGTTAAACAACCAGGACTCATTTGAGTCTTATTTGGCAGTTGTAATGTAGTATGGTAATGAAAACAATGTAACTTACATTAGTTACATCACTTTCAAGTAAAATGCATCTTTACCATCGAAACCACATTATTGAAGTTGACGTATAAAGTTTAAAAGTTTTGGTGATGTAAAGACTTTGTGTAGACATTCTAAAGTCTCTGTAATCACTATTTTCTGAGGAGGAAGAGAGGTCACTTACCTGCTTGCGAAAGCACCATCAAAGGCTGCTGTGATGCCATGTGAAGGGGGTTTGTGTGCTGATTTGGAGGTGAGACATGTTAAATGTCCACCTGCGAAAAAAACCCATCAAAAGCAAGAGCAGACAGAGACAGTTAGTGGCAGAAATGACAGAGGGAAAGTCAGAGTGTGTGTTTCACTCAATAGCTATCTTTTGTTTAGGGTCTTAGCTATTTCAAATATTTCTTACAATAGACTGATTTGAATTGTTTTGTAGTATTTGGGTAGTATCCTGCCAAAATTGTGATTTGAGTCTTTTTAGATATGCTTCCCCCTCGCTACTTTGTGATATATATGTTTAAAATATACTTAACTGGAATACACTTAGCAACTGCAGAGAAAAAGAACGAGAGGAATCGACAGAGGTGATATGTGTGTTGAAGAGACATATTCCTTTTCCAGATGTTTGCTCTCCTTTGCTGAATTTCAGCATGTCTCAAATTCCTATCAAGCTCAATGCCTCCATCACAGAGTCTGTGCCTAGAATAATAATTATCTACAAGGAAGAAATATGCCCCGTATACGCAAGTGTAATAAATGATGAATTCATTATTGTGTGCTTCAGGGGGGAAAGTAAATCTTAGATCGTTAGCAGATGATAAAAGAGCTGTGATGCATTGTATCCTGGACGAAGCAGTAATAGTGAAGGAATTCTGTGATTACAACATGTATCCAACTTCAACAATTGATTAAAAGCAAATGTTACTACTATACTGTCACTAGGAAGTAATTATACATTTCTCCTCTTACAGTAAACTGAAGTTGCAGCAGCTTGATTCAGAAATTTGGTATTGACCAGCAAGTGACGTTCGTTTGCTTCTTAAAATGTTTACGAGGATGTCAGGATGCCCCCCCCCCCCCCCCCCCCCCCCCCCCCCCCCCCCCCCCCCGCCCCCACCCCCTCCAGGAATAGAGGAATGATTAGCAGAGTACACTGCAAGCATTTCTCCAAATGTTGTTCTACCCTTGCCTCACTTTTAGTCCTTCTCTGACAATATCCCAGATCCTCAGAGAGAATCAGCTTTGTTTTCAAAAGAACTTTTATTTTGGGTTTGTTTCATTCTGACACTGATCCATATTCTCTATCCGACCCAGTGCGATAACACAGTCCCTCCTGTTTGATTTGGCTCTTTTTAAATCAGAGGCCGGAGCTTCCCCTTTATTTACACTGCAATCTGACACGGTAAACATTAGAGTGTGTGTTTGTGTATCTTTGTGTCTCTCGGCCTGTGTGTGCGTGTGTGCTTGTCTGTGTGCGTGAAGCGAGAGTGTCAGGAGGATGCCTGGGTATTGGGGTCAGGCTTGTGTGGGAAGATCAGTCAGGAAGCCTCCCCCCTTCCTCCGTCCTGCAGGGAGAAAAAGAAAGAAAGCAAGAGGATATTTTAGTCATTTCACTGAGGCACAGGGGTTGTGTATTTAGCACTACAGTCTGAATACACTTTAATAAAACAGTGATAGGGATGAATTTTTGGCCAACCTGTTGTTATCATTTCATACCAAGGTTACTTTTGAAAATAATATTCACTTTATCAGAGAACTCCCTTTAAAATTCTATCCTAATAACAGCTGTGAACATGAACATCTCTCTAAAGTAGCTAATGTCCAGAAAACAATGACACCATTAAGGAATTTTTTGTTGTGTTAGCTGTGCACTAACATAAGCATAACAGATTTCAAATGGAACAATAAGGTTATCATTCATTATTACCTTATTGCTCCATTCGAAATCCTTAAAATGCTTTAATTTGAGGGTGTTTGCATCTACATCAAAAGTGGCACCTTTTTCCTTTTTTCCATATTGGTTAGCAGTGTAGTCCTCCAATTTTAAATATCCAAAAGCAACAAGTTAGCATAAACTTAAATTAAGCCATTATATTTAATGTTTGGTTGCAAAGCATTTGTAATAAATAAAGATTTGGACCCTTTCCAGGATGCTATTAATCACTGATGTCTCGAGATTGTGCCATCTTCAATTACTTGCTTGTTTTGATTTTTGTTATTCTACATTGTCCTATGAATGGTAACCATATAAAAGTGGCTACAAAATCCCACATGGTTCTCCCAATCTGGATGTGAACACTCCCAACACACACTTAGAGCTAATGATAGAAGTATGCTAGTTAATGGAATCTGTTGTCTGACGATGTCTGAATGGAAAAGTGGTTGTAGCTGCTGTCATATAGTCCACTTTGGGACTTTCCTGGAAGGCATTCATAGTGTTGCCGATCTCAGAACCCATCGGCTATCGATGATTTAATCTTTTGGGGGCA
>NC_045741.1:13678479-13693274 GCF_008692095.1 Etheostoma spectabile
CTTCCTCTCACATGCGCCCGTCATTGTTTACAGTATGAGTAATATCCAAGTCCAGGCGCAATTTTGCCTAATCTGTATTAAAGGCATAGTTTGTAACTATTTCCAATATACACTTTTATATATTATTTGAAATGGTCTTTACACTGCGACAGCAATAAATAACTTGTTACTTGGCTCTGAAAAAGGAGGCAAAAAAGATCCGTCACCTGTAGCTGCTGTAATCCTGTAAAAAGGCCTAACAATCACTGCCTCGTGGAAAGAACCAATGAAATGCCTCCTTGCCCTACTGCACGTTGCTCCAATGCTAACGGTAGTCATGTTTGTTTTAAACATTAGGCATGGTAATATTATCTGTTTACTTACCCGTGAATGAGACGTGCAGTAAAACTGTGGTCCTTTTTCAGCTTTGCCCGGAAGCAATGACCCAGTGGTGCTCGTGCACATCTGTGAGTAGGTCGGAGCCCCGAGAGCAGGGGGAGGGGTTGGACGGAGCCCGAGGAGATGCTACTTTCAGATCTTGCTAGCTTTTCAACATAACCAACTATGCCTTTAACGGCTATATGCATATGAACACAGATAAACAATCACTGACAGTGACAGCTGCTGTTTTATGTATTTGTTTCAGCTATGAGTTCTGTAGATTGGTTACGCTGAGTTGATGGCCTGCTAGATAGAAGTAAATGGACCATGAGAGGAGTGATGAGAGGAGGTGACGGGATAGCTTCTATCTCCTCTGCATGATCAAAGGGCTCCCTTTGTTGGTGTTCAGCGTCCTTTTCCACCAACCCCTTTTCCCTTTGTTTCCTTCTTTCCAGAGCAGCAGTTTTTTGTCTGAACCGACCCGCCCGTGTGAGATTACAAGGAGTCTGCGTTTAGCTGGACAGAGTCAATAATGATGCTATTAGGCAGGAATGCCATAAGAGAGAGGTGGAGGTTTTGGGAGAATTAGAGGAGGAGAGAGGAGTGTGGTGGACTACAGTGTGTCTGTGTGTTTCATGTTCAAATAGACCTACCCTGAAATATTAAAATGGCCTTTAATTTTTAGGACTGTATATGTACCTCCTGTAGTGCCCTGTGGTGCTCTTAGCACAATAATTTCAACTCTATTCAGCTTTGTAATCGGTGCTCAGAGGTTGTCTCCCTTTCATCTTGAAAGACAGCACATACCTCAGGGTTGCTAGGGACGCTTTAAACTGCCATTTCTGTTCTCTGTTTACAAATGTGTATGTATGACAGTTTAAGAGATTTCGGGGTGCTTAGAAAAGTCCCAGGTAGCTGACCTTTGAATGCAGTGGTTGACATGAATGACCCATGTGTCAAACGTTTGTGGTACTTTGTACTCTCAACCATGTTGGGTTTGTTTCTTTCCAGGCTTTGACATTTTTTTTCCAACTTCTGATGAATTCTTAACCTCATCCTGAAGTTCTGAGGGTTCCTGTGCCCTCGTCGTGACCTTAAGGGCTCTTTGACATCACTGTCTCGGCTCTTATTAATATCCTCTTGACCTTTTGTTCCTGTTTTTTTGTCTGTGAACCAGCATCTTTCGGGTAACTGTCTGAACATGGAGGTGTGAATGTTGGACAGGCTGCAGCAGTGAAAAAGCGGAAAAACTGACTTGGGAAGTTTAGATGACACGTAGCTATAGGGGTGAAGACATTATGCTTCATGGCTAGAAATGAGTTAAGGCTTAAAGTAGAAAGAAAGGAAGAATGGGAAGAGTGTGTGCAACAAAACTAAATATGTTTTTCATCTCCCCAGACTGTGGAAGTTAATTATGTGAAAGAATAATTTCATGATGGAGGCCTTAGGAATGCCTTGCACATTCATCTGAATGAAGCCACTCTGTTAGCACAACATCGGTGCCAACACTGAGAGCACTAGCAAAAACATTAAACCTGGCTCAACTTTTACGGCAATGCATTATGATGTCATCCAAGACGATTGCAAGCTTATGGTACATCCCGTGTTGATTACTTTATAACCTGAATGCTGTATTTCTGCTGTTTGTGACCAAAGATAGAATGAGTTTTATTTAGACCCTGTAAACCCTACATCCCCTTAAGCACTGTGGTCTAGTTGTCAAGCTTAGAGTATAATTTGCCCAATTAAAATGTATCTGCATCGAAAGAGGTTTGTTAGTGTTATTTAAGATGACAAGTTAAAAAAAAGAACAGTCTTTTAAAGGCAGTTAAATATGTCACAAATGCCTGTTTCGCTGCATGTCTGAGACGTGTTTCCCTTTCCTTGGGCAGAAATGTTTACCTGACCTATCCCTAACTCTTACCATGTGTCCACAACATAAGGAGCCAGTCGCTCCAAGTCCATTTAGCTGGGAGAGCTGAGCACCCAAGGCAAGTCAGGTGATTTCGATAACAGCTGCCACTAGTTGCCATACGTTGGGGGGGAGCGCATTTTAAATACTGTTCTTGCAGTTTTGTCCATTGCTGTGCATTGGGTAGAGAACATTTTCAATTTTCAAATAAAGTTGTGAATACCATACTAACCCATGTACATGCCTTTACAACCACTATTTGGTTTGTCTTTCAAAATCACTACCTTGGAATCCATGTAGAAAGTTTATGGCTTCTCATTGCAGACATGCAGACATACATGCATTATTATGTATTTTAGTATTTGCCAGTCAGCATTTTTAGTGCTTTATTACTCATGATAATAATAAGCAGACCTCAGCACTTTTACTGTTGCCCCTTTAATGAGGGCTTTCCGCAAATCAGCGTTTTTATAGTAAGTTTAGATTATACAGATCGATGTCTAGACAATATTATTAAGAAAGCGTTTTTCCTAGCACAGATTCATTTGATTGAATTGTTTTACATCATACTTTTGGGCTCTTTAGGACTCATTTGGAACACATTAGATATGCGTCCATAGAGAACTGGTGCCAGAGTTGAACATTCCCATAGTTTGGTATGGTATGACCTCATTTTCTTTACTGTGTAAGCCGTTTATGTACATTTTAGTTGAAACATATGTAAAGTTTCAGCAGCTTGACGGGTGTGTTCAGAATGACATTTACTGCCAAACTATTAATACTAGAATGATGTGCTCCTTCCCATAGAAACAGAAAGAGGACATATTTTCTGAATTATTCTGTTTTATGTCGCACATATGCATTTATTTGTGCTGGATGAACCTTGACATGTTCATCGTGAATATGCAGGACAGGAGGATAGGAGGGATGCAGCCTGTGTCTTGATTTCTTGGCCAAACTTAATTTTCCTTTTTTGGCACAGATTTAAATTCGTTGCATTTATCAATTCAGTAGCTCATTGTGACAAACCGACGGAGGATTATCTGTGAAGTGAACAGTGAAGCGTTTAGCTCAGCAGTTAGTCTAGACCAAAACAAAGATAAAAAATAATGTGAATATTAAACTCACGTCAGTTTGCCAGTGACACAACTCCAAATGACTGTTGAATTTTTGCTAACACGTTCACCGCTTTATGAGGTGATAATATGTCAGTGTTTTTGCTGAAAAAATCCATTATTGTTGCGTTAACTCAATTTTGTCTACTGGGCCAGCTTTACTATACTGGAATAGACCAAGGAGGGCATAACTTCCTTGTAAAACTTGAATGATCTTTTTATCGCAGGACAATAACTTCACAGCCATATGTGAGCAGAACGTTTTCAGTGACAGGATGTACTAGATGAGTTTGTGGGTCACTGTGAAAGAAGTCTCGTCAGTGTCTGCTCAGTGAGCCAAATCACTCTGACGCTTTCTGTTTAATTGCCTTTTTGCAGGTATATTGTTATCATTTTTTAGGTCTTCACATCCTCTTATTTCTCTTCACCTGAATCATTTACTGAAAGGCTGCACAACTAGTGACATGTCTATGTGTCTGCGCTAGAGGAAAGAACATAATGATAGAAGCATGGGATAGAAGTAGAAATAAAACAACAAGGCATCTAAGAATTTTGATTGACATGGAGGCCTGTGTGGTTTTTAATTGTGGCGAAAAGTTATTGAATTACAGACTGCAAGGCTGAAGATCAGGCTGTCAGTGCCCTCCGCCCCTGCCCCTGAGGGGTGTGTGTTGGGGAATGACATGTAGCATGAAGACCCCCTCAGAACAGTTTTTCCCAACCTTTTTTTTTTACATAGCCCACTTTCTATGTTCCACAAATTTCCTGGGCACTCCATAAAGCACTTACAAATAACAAAAAACACGTTTAACTTTGTTCATTCCATTTAAATATAGTATAATTCTGTCTGAAACCTGAGCTTGTTTTGTTGTGTCAACCTGATGACAAGCACATGCTGGGCTCATGGTCAACTGTCTTGGATGCATATATTGATTTATAACTTTCATTTTAAATTTTCACAACACATCTGGGCAGTTCTGAAGGCATTTTTGTGGCACACTGGTTGAAAATCAGGGCCTCAAACATATGAGTGTGCATCTGTGTGTGGTCGGCAGTGCTGATCTGCTCAGCACGCACAATTAGAATTTCCTCAGTAAAACAAGAATAGGCACACAAAACAGAAAACACCACCCAGTCACTTTTGAGCTCTTTTGGATTACACCATCACTCATGAAATACTTGGTCATGAGCTTAACATTTCTGTGGTTGTAGTTTTAAGGTTGTTTCCATTTATTTTAAAGCTTTCTACCTTATTTTTGAGGCAAGTTAATGCAATTAAAGGGCCACACTTACTTGTAAAGGTCATTTTTTTCTGAGAGTGAATCATAGAGTCAGCCTCAGCCAAGTCTCAGGGTTTGTTGCCTGTATTTCTACAATGGAGACCATATGTAGAAACATCACAGCGTTCTCTGTGTGTTTGCTACCCGTGCCAGTTTTTGCCGTTTCAATCAGAGGCATTTAGAGGCTTTACAGAGACAACACTACCTGATGCCTCTCTAAGCCAAAACTTTGTCTTTTTCATCCTCTTCTCCAGCCCTCCTGATCCTTAATATGTTGATAAGGCAATAAAATGATCATCTGTCTTAACTATTTGCTGTGATGCATTAGGTTTAAGGGAAATGTTTCACAACACATCAGCGGTGGTTACAGTCTTGTACGCAGTTTGGTTTTGTAAGATGTTGTTTTAGCGAAGCAAGGTGTCACCACGAGGAGTCATGACCATGATTTGTATGTTTTTGAGTTTTACATTTTTCACAGGTGAAGATGATAGAAACATTGCTTATTGCAAATAATTGAGGACTGTGTAAATTTCAAATAATCTCAAAATATACCTTGATTGGCTACATAAAGTTGTATTCAAAGATGTCAAAGAGAGATAAACTCAAAAGATAACCAACAATACCTGACCTAGGATGTCAGATTGTTAACAGACTAGCTTCTATAGTCAGAAAAGACAGAGTATAAAGTGTTGAATTGGGGATGTATGCATGTAGAGGAGATAATACATCTCATCTCTACCCCAGTCACCATATCAGTTTTATGTAACAGCCATTTATACATGTCCTGACATGAAAAAAAAACTTTCTCAACATCTCTGTTGTTGTCATACAATTTTGTATCAATAAATTATTCACTTCATTATTCACTTCCTTTTGCCTTCTTCCTTCCACATTTGTTTGCGTCCTTCTCTTGTTGCTGGTATTCAGACACAAAGTCTAGGCGGTCACCCAACCGTGCAGACAAGGTTACATTCAACTCTCTCTTTTATGTTTAAATTTGCAATTCCACACATCACATTCAATCATATAGAGGTTGTAGTGAGAAGGCTCTGACTGTCGACATGTGATAATGTTTATATGACTCCCAAAGAAAAGACATCTTTGTTGGTCCCACTATGATTGCCTCCACCCTTTCCAAAGCCAGATGTACTGTAAATGGAGCATTACAAATATGGTATGCAGTTAACAAGTTGAAATTATCATTCAATTCCTAAACTTTACTGCCTATGTTTGAGTTAATGACGTCACCACAAATTTGGATGAAGATCACCGGGCAATAATGGCAATCAGATGGCCGTATTGAGATAATTTGCAATCTTTGATCAACCGCAACAGTTAATTCCTCGGATAATTTTGAGTAAGGTACTGCTGTCAGGGGCAAACAAAAAGGGTGGTGGACATATATATAACATATTTGCACAGGCCAAAACTGTTTAGGTACATTGTTATTATTTTATAAAGTCTCAACAATTAACATTACATATTGCCTGTTCAGGTCATTTTATATTATTTAACATACAAAATGAACAGTATCATGTTGACTTTACTTTAAAAAACATTAACTAAGACGTTTCATAGAATTACTTAAACCCTATTTCCTCTTTCTTGGAAAGAGGAGAGGAAAAGTAGACAGAGACAGAACATGAAAAGCAGCATTTCTTTCTTTAGCATTGCATTGTCTGATATTCCTTTTAACATGTATACACAGTATAGTAAACACACACTTAAAAATATACACACAGGCAGAAGAAATCCATTTACTGCAAAGTCACCATGTTTCTTTGGTTGCATTAATGTCTACACCACAGAAACACACATCCCCACAAATAACAATCATAGGTTTACACACACACACACACACACACACACACACGGCACACACACACAGATACATGACACACACTTAATTAAGACTTACCCTCGGGTTGCATCCTCTTCTGTTTTCTGTCTCTGGCACCAGTTATCAAGTGGAATGGATGACTGGTGGAGGGTTCAGAGCTGTCATCTGTCTCAGTAACACGCTCCCCCATCAGGCCATGCATCTGGGTGGGATTACATGCCTCACCTAAACATGTGTGTGGTGTGTTCATCAGTTGGGTCTCACTATATGTTTATGTGTGAAAGGCTGTGTGTGATCATTTGAACTAATTTGTAGGGATATGTGGATTTGTGGCGCATCGTCCCGAGACATATCCAGTTGTGTCGCGCGAAAGGAAATAAGAGAGGCCGCGCTGCAGCTAGCAGAGTTTAGCAGCCTGGTGGTCCTGCTCTCTCACTCTGTTGGTTGTGGGAAGAAGTTTCCATCACAAATTCAAGTTTGTGGTGGTTTGAAATCGTCAGCTCTGTCGCCCTGAGCTAAACCTCAGTCATTAGATGGCAGCTAGTGAAGTCAGGCAGGGTAAAAGATGCAGTTTAAAAGAGCAAGGGTAGGGGAGAAAATAGTGAGAAACAGAAACATACTGTAATAAAGGACAGAAAGAAAATGTAGTTAAGAAACAGAAAAAAATGATGAGATTGAGCATGGATTTTGCAGCCTCATAACCAAGATGCGTCCTCCAATCCAGAGGAAAGCGTAAAAGGAGAGATTTTGCAAACAGTCAGTTTACAACAAGCCAAAATGTGATCTTTTTATGGTCTTTGATGTAATACAAAGAATATAACTGACAGATCTAACAGGAAAATGAACATTTGTAAATCGTACCCTGTCCACATTGGAAGCAGTACTTGCTCCTTAAATTAACTTGCTGCTAAGCTACATTTAAATACTTTATTTGTTGAATTTCTTCAGACATCATACTGATAGAAGAGGAGGATAAAATTAAAATGTGTTTGAGTTGAGTTCAGCGTGGTGAAAGAAAACATTTCTGATCTAGCACCATTACAAGTGTGGCTATTTTATTAATTATCAACAGTATTTTAAATAAATGGAGATTATTATCCTATAAGAGGGATCATAACCACACTGTTCTTTCCCATTTTAAATAGGCAACACATATGAACTCGGTAAATAACCAGGAATTAATTTTTCACAAGGCAGGAATTTCCTGTTTGGGAAAATTGTTTAAGCCGATTTCAACACTGTGGTTGAGGAAAGCTGTCCAATATAATCCCATTTTAATTTCTTTCAAAATGGCAAGCAAAAAAAGGAATAAAAAGTTAACAAATATAAATAATGAATAATAAAGTGAATAATAAAAAAGAAAGAAAAGGACAGCAATTGCAAAAGAAAGAATGTTAACAATTAAGTGCCTTTTTTTTTAGTTTAGTTGCCTATTCCCAAGAGAGATTTAGCATATGTGCACACTCTAATAAGACTGATGGCTGCACATACTGAGGCAATTACAGAGCACTATGTTGTTTACCTTTTATCCACCGCATATGTGTTTGTGCATTCATTTATATATCAAGAGTGTTAATGGACTTGCGTGCCTTACCTACCTATACGCTTGCAAACATTTTTCCTTCATTGCATGCAGTATATATAGTGCTGGTCACTTTCCTCACTGAGGCACACTAATTGCACCGTGTGCTGTTTCACATGTGTTTTCTCCATGGGGCTGATTAAGTGAATTATGCTTCATAGCTGGCGGTCAGGATGACAGCCACTCTTTTTCTGGCAGATTTTACCCTGAGTCAGCAGAATGACAGAAAGCTGTGTGTGTTTATGGCATCTGTTGCTGTTAAGTGCTGTAACAGCTACGTGTTGTGTAACCTGTTGGATATTTTTGGACGGGAAAAGCCATAGAAGCTCCTTTACCTGATCTTTATTTAAGTAAAGAACTTATACCAGTAACATTAAACTAGTTTGATAAACTGGGCACTTAATAAGAATCTTGGACCATCAATGAACCGGTGGCTGTAAATAGGAATAAGAACATTTTTGTGACTGTGTTGCTGCTGGTATTGATGAATAGAAGGTTCAGTTTAGGGGTTCCTCGGTTGTTATTCACTGCACTGGTTTTATAGAGCTTTGTGATTATGTTTTTATAAAGCAGAGTAATTGTGAATTAGGAACATCCTAGTCTTTGCCTTTATGAATGAAAAAAATATATATGAAGAGCATACAAGAGCATAACGTTGCCAAAAAATTTTTTTTTCCAAAGGGCCAAATCATATATCATGGTCACAACTTTGAAGTAGTGTCAGTACAATGATTTTTTCAATTGTCTGTAGCAGCTTGTGAAGCTCCCCTGTCGTATGTATTGCTGCCAAAATTCAGAATTTATTTGGTTGGAAGACATTAACGGCTGTGAACTTTCAATGCATTGGCCTTGAAATTCCTTGCTGGTGGTAAGGAAAGAGAAACTCACTTTGCAATGAATGCGTGAGTGATTCCCAGCAAATTACTTTAAGCCTGAATGTCAGCGGAGGTGAAACTGAGTTTGTCATTGGACAGTTGCCCAGTTTGTTCCATCCCATTAGAATTTCTGTGCATGTTTAGGTTTGCACGTGATTTTACAGCCGGCATTACGGCGCTGTAAGAATATCAAGGTTGTTTTGATCATTTATTTCAAGTCCACTTGTGTCAAAAACTTACACAATAGATAAAAAAAGAGGATGAGTTGCAGACCTGTCTTGATTTGTTTTAGTTTTGGTCATTTTCTCTCTTTTGTTATTCCTTTGTCAGACTTTAGATACTTTTGAGTTCATTCACTTGGTCATGTTCATGCCACTTACAGTATGTCCTCTGTGTTAAAACTATTTTCTGTGTGGCAGCCAAAGGACTGCCTTGAGATTTCAAATGCTTTGAGATTTAAGTGTTCATTTAAGGGAGTATGTCCTTTTATTTATAATATTCAGGTGGTAAATGAGGACAATAACTTTGTTCTAGGCCTAGGCCTAGTAAAACCGAAACATTAGTTGGGACAGATGGACCCCTTGGTTCTTTAGGCTGACTATATTAGCTTTAGCCTGGCTGGTTGCAGATTTCTGCTGGTTTCTTTAGGCTAACTATATTAGCTTTAACCTGGCTGGTAGCAGCTCTCTGCGGGGGGAAATGGCTGGAAGACGTAATTATGTTGCATTAATCAGGTGATTTAGTTTGTATTTGCAGCGAACATAAAACACTGACTACTGTAGCTTCAATGACTACCAATCAAAACTATGGCCATCACTGTGTAAGCGCCGCTGCTGCTTACGGTACTTATCTACACACGGAGAGCCTCACTTCCCATAACAAACCCCGTCGGGCTAACGTCACATACACACGTTCCCCACATGGCTACCTGTCTGAAAGCGGAAGGGTCGGATGGTAATAATCATGTAAAAGGACAACGGTGTAAGTTTACTTTTCTATCAAGCGGCAAAAATTTTTTAGCGTCAACATCGTAACGTCCTGCAATGTGACTATCGCGCATGCACACATCACGATGTCGATGCTAAAACACAATATCGTTCAGCCCTACTTTGTTCCACTGAGTTTTGTCCATTTGGCTAAAAAGGTTCTGATATTTTGGGCAAAGAAGGAACAATTGGTTCGACTCTTCAGACCTGCAGGGGAATGTGTTTTTGGAAATGAAGATGTAATGATTTCCCTTCCCTTAACCACAATTAATATGGAACTACCCCCAATAGTTCTAGTGGACTGCTGGAGCTGGGAAGTTTCCAGGCATGGATGTTCTTTGGTGTTAGACCTTGGGGCTGGCACCGAAAAGCACAGGTTAGGTTTATGTCATCTCATGCTGTTTAGATCTCATGAGTACTATCTATGATTTTTTCACAGTGCTGGTGCAAAGACAGTGGCTGTGGTTAGGATCACCGTAGCCAAACTAGTCTAAAGAATACTTACAACAGCCATGGGAACTTTTCCCATAAGGAACGGGATGTCAGCTTTTCCATCTCTGAAAGGTTTGGCTTGAGATGCATGTTCCGTTCAGAGCAGCCAGACACATTTCCATGTTAGTTTTAAAAAGCGTCTCTAATCGCTGTAAATGTTCCTTCGCTCCACCTTGAGGATTTACATGCATGCCAAAATCTGGTTCATTTGGAAAAAGGCTTCTTTGTGTATCTTATAGAAACTGAAAGTGCTTGTGGAGTGCTTTTCTGGAAGAAATGTAAGGTAATGTTGGTTGCAAAGAAAAGAAAAGAAAATGCTTCTGATTCTTCATTGCATGCAGTATAAAGTTCTGTCAGACTCAAAAACCTAATTTTTCTTTACATTACAAAATCACTTGAGACAGAAAGAGAATATAAAGTCCTAGATGATAATTATGTTTGAGAAGTCTTGTCACTGCACTAAATGTGGGCCCTGACTTTTAGACAAAGTATGAGACTGTTGTAAAACAGTTGAAACAGTAACCTTTTTCAAAAGTCAGGGATCCTCGTCCTCTCTTCAACAAGGGAAACCTTGTTTTACAATATACTTGCATGTGACCAACTGCAGTGTGTGTGTGTGGGTGTGTGTGCGCTTTTTGCAGTCCCTCATCAGGCTCATTCCACAGCACAGCTGCAGGGGCTGAAGTCACACAGTTTTGACTCAAGAAGGGGCTTAGCAGCTCATTAACGGATAGAACAAAGTAAGATGAGAAGAAGCAGTGACTACCAACACTGGCATAGGTGGTGCTTGACTTTCATGGTACAGTTAAAAACTTGGTCCAACTTCAGCCAAATCCTAAGTAGGCATTGACACAGGAACATTACAATAACTACATTATAAAGTATATTGTCTGCAACCAAAGAAGAGCCAGTAACATTATATAGGGCCCTATTTTAACAATCTAAGTGCATGGCGTGAAGCCGTGAATAGCGCAGGTGTGTTTGGGGCATGTCTAAATCCACTTTTGCTAGTTTGATGGCGGAAAAAAGGGTCAGTGCACCGGGCGCATGGTTCGAAAAGGTTGTACTTAGTGTCTTCATTAATTCATACATGTTTTGGCCTTAACTTGCAATAAACCAATGAGAGTATCATCTCCCATTCCCTTTAAAAGCCAGGCTCATTTGTAATGAAATGCTGCGCTGTTGACTTTAGACCAGGCTTTTGTTGGTCAATGGCGCAATCACTTTCTGCTGCCGCAATATAGCAATACACCAAAAATACACCTGAACACACTTCTCTGTAAGACCAGCACGCCCATGGGCTCAAAGATGGGCGCAGGTACATTTGATATATAAAACACATAGGCGTGGGATGGGAAATTAACAACTGCTTCAATCTTAAAATATCAAGACACTTGTGTTGGGCTTTGCGTTGCGCAATATGGGGCCCAAGTAATGGCAGGGAGGATTGTAATGATTAGTCAGTTAATCACTTAGCCTGACTGATTTCCACTATATCTAGATTAAATTCTGGTTTATGGCATGCAAATGAAACCGCTTTTGCGCATCAGTGACAGAATTAATTGGAAGTATTTTCAGAGCTCCCATCTTATCAGTACAACTTAAAATTTTTATCATCATTATATCTGTCTTGAGAAACATTTTAAGACTATAATTCTAACCTTCATTTTCATTCCTTTTATGTTTTTTTTTTCTTTATTATCCATCAATCTGTATGTCAAGTATCTTCCACACATTTCCTCCTCTCCCTCCTCTCTATTGGATTTCCTGAACTTTTTCCTCACTGCAATTCATATAGTGACATTTTAATCTGGATATGCCAATCTGCCAAAAGCAATACTTGGCTATGGATAAGAATTAAGGAAACAAATGATTCTTCAGACTGTGGCCCTATTAATCACAGAACCTCTTTCTGTTGTTTCTTTGCAGAGATTGGACCCATAACAATTACAACAGACCCCAAGAAGTTCCAGTATGAGCTAAGGGAGCTGTACGTTCAGGTGGGTTTAAAATCACATCCATCAAACCTAGGAAACAGCAGCAGTAGTCTTTATTCTATATCATTAGCATAATGTCATCTAGCCTTGATAAAAGTGGCAGATTGTGGTCATACCAGACGTCTGGGTGGGAACATTTGTTAGCTGATTGCGGTATGACCAAGTCTGATAGGTAGTCTAAATTGGATGATGAAAGAAGTTTTAAACAATGGTTTATTTTTCTTTACTTTTAGAAGAGACATGCCATTACTGTTACCTGTTTTTGTGGGGTTTCATCTTTCATACAATGTAGCTAGTGGTTCTAACATTCATGGCATTACTGTATTCATCCCATGTTTATTTGACTTCCTGCACCATTACAAACAAATGTATAAACATAAATATACAGTGGCTAGACATCTAAATAGAGAGACAAGAAGCTGTGCACAAAGCCTGTTCTTTAGCAAAGCAGAAAAACTGCAAAGCTGGTACTCCTTATGTTACAGAATGATAGACAGAGACAGACAAGGGCAGAGATAAGCAACATTCAGAGGTCTGTCCTTTGAAGAAAAATATTTTTGGCAAGTGTCTGTGCATCTTTGGCATATGCTACAGTTGATCTGGTGTGCAAGCATGTTGTGTGTAGAATGGAAGAGATCCAGTTTCCTCTCACTTGTCGCTTCATTCCTGAGTCTGTTTTTCCTCCCCTCACCTCTTCAGAGGTTTTGGCCAGAATGTACAGAAAAGATACTCTTTGGAATTGACTTTTTTTTTTAAATGTAAATTCTCCTGCCATGAATTGTAATTATGGGTGAAGATGTTAGGCAACACTTCATCTTTTTAAGCTGCAAGAACAAAAGTGCACAGAGGGTTTATCAGGCTTAATGTTGGGGGCAATGGGGGTATGGGGGAGTGCATTTTTGTCCAGTGGGGAGATGTTGGTGTTCTGGAGACACAGATGATTCCTGTTTCACATTCACATTCAAAGGTACATCACCATTTTTTTAAACTATGGCGTGTTGCTTTTATGGTTAATTTTTTTTGTTTTTGCAACCTTTTGTCCTTTTTTAAAAGCTACACAGTTCATGGATGTGATCTTTCTACCACTAGATATTTTTTTCAAGATATAATATTGGTGCTATTTATGTATTGCTGATTGGAAAGTCTGGCCTTGAAAGTCAAGACTTTCACAGATGCTGCTAAAATACAAAGCATTCACTCAAATGCAATTTTTTTTTAAAAACTGAAACTTGAAGAGAAAAGTGAACAACCATTACCGAGTTTTGTAAGTTTGCAAGAGAATTGTTCTATGTATGTGTGTGGGCTCCATCCATGTTATCAAAGCACTGCATTGATAATTATATACTACATACACTCATTAACCACTTTTTGATGTATATCTGTCCAATCCAATACAAATGTACTGCCATAAAATCTACTTGAACATCACATTCTAATGAACGGGTTCATACGATATGTATGCACATCAACACATATGATGGTCATGCGATGCCGGCTACTGAGCTCCTTGAGCTGTCGCCTGTATCAGCAGCCGTTGCTAGTTGAGTTTAGCCGACAAAAGGTTACGAGAAGCTGGCTACAGGGCACCGCGAGATGACGGTCCTTTCAGGGGCTGTGGCAGTTAAGTTCAACTGACAAAAAGTGAACGCTGAAAATGAAGTTAAGGCACCAAAACGACTAGTTCAATTTAGAAAAAAGATTTTGGTTTGGATTGAAACACTCCAAAAGAAAGTCTTTTGTTGTCCCTGGTAAGTGAACTCCGCTCCCCGGCTTGAAAACTCAGTGTTTTATTCAGCAGTAGTCAATGTGGTGCATAGAGCAACAAATACGTTAAATACATACAAATCCTTGTGCTTTACTTTTCGTAGTTTAAGTCAGGCGTTCATGAGAACACCTGACTTAAATAATGCCTTTAATGTTCAGTTTATGTTGACATTGTACAGGTATACCTAATGAAATGGCCATGTATTACCTTAGACTGCATACTAACTAAAAATGACCAAACAAATCAGAGAGCTGTGTTGGTTGATCACAAACTCACACATATATATGTACATACACACCATTTGCTGATGATATCCTGCTCTTTCTCAGGGAGGTGGGGACTGTCCAGAGATGAGCATTGGCGCCATTAAGATTGCCTTGGAGATCTCCTTGCCGGGATCCTTTATTTATGTCTTCACAGATGCCCGTTCCAAAGATTACAAGTTGACTCATGAAGTCCTGCAGCTTATTCAGCAGAAACAGTCACAGGTTTGGATATTACTGCAAACAATAGAATATTGTATACAGGTTTAACATACAGGTAAATTATTATATCAATGTAATTATATATGTGTGTGTGTGTGTGTGTGTG
>NC_045741.1:13693284-13694431 GCF_008692095.1 Etheostoma spectabile
GTGTGTGTGTGTGTGTGTGTGTGTAGGTGGTGTTTGTGCTGACAGGAGACTGTGATGATAGGACTCACATCGGCTACAAGGTTTACGAGGAGATTGCCTCTACCAGCTCTGGGCAGGTCTTCCATCTAGACAAGAAACAGGTCAATGAGGTGAGAGCATTACTAAACTAAATTTGGAACTGGACTTCGGTTCAAGAAGAACAACTTTCTGGTCAAAGACGTGCTTTGGTTACAGCATTCACATTATTTCACTAAGCTGTGTAAATGAAATGGCAGTAGAAGGTTTTACATATGCCCATGTTCAAGTCTGGACTCCAGATCAAATATGCAGGAAACATTCAATTGAATGATGGATACCGTAGCTATTTCCATTCCCAGAATTGTAAATCAGCAGTCTTGGACTCGGCAGTAAGTCAAAGCCTGTAGTTCAAATAGCATTGCCGTTTTATTACTTTAATATAAGAGTCAGGGTAGATGAAGAAAGGATTCTCGATTTTGAACAATTTTCTATGAGACTGCATGAGAGTCCTTCAATCCTTGTCTGTCATTTTGGTAATACCCCCATTCCTCAATTAATCAATGTTTTACCTTCTGTGTCTCTCTTGGTTTGTCTTATTGATATATTTGCTAATCAGCAACGTAATTTTCACTAAAAACATTTGCAGGATAAAAAGCAATCCTCCTTTTACTATTATTTACTGTTATTTGTGCCACCAGGGCTGATTTCAATTAAAGCAAGGACGTAAATTAGAAATGTTGTTTTAGAACTAGTTTTGAGAAACACTAGCATCAAATATCTTGACTATGTTTGGTCTATTTGCAGCGATTATTCTAAAAATGCTTGTAGCTTTAAGGAACAAATGGATGAAAATTCATGACAAATCCAGAAAATTAACTTTTATGGAGCATCATATTACTCTCACATCACAAATGCCTGTTTGAATTTTAATGAGTTAAATTGTGTCTGGGTTTCACACAGTAGCTGTTGAGTTCTCCAAAGGGACAGGGGGAAACAGGGGGCACGACACAGGGGAATGTCAGAAACGTCCTGATGAAAGCTTTGCACATGTTGAGGTGATGACCTTGTGTGCAGCGGAGGGGGTAGTGTGTGTGTGTGTGTGTGTGTGTGTGTGTGTGTGTGCGTGTGT
>NC_045741.1:13694443-13717822 GCF_008692095.1 Etheostoma spectabile
TGTGTGTGTGTGTGTGTGTGTGTGTGTGTGTGTGTTATTCATTGATAAATGGATTTGTTGTTGATTGTGGTCTTAAAATAAAGCACCTTATCTGATGTAAACCGTACCATTATAGAGACAGATTACATTTCCCACACTATAAAATAATGTGCAATTCCTACATTCTTCACATTTTCTTCCCTTCACTTTAGGTTCTGAAATGGGTGGAGGAGGCAGTGCAGTCATCCAAGGTCCACCTGTTGTCCACAGATCACATCACTGGTACCAGCAACACTTGGCAGATGCCCTTTGACCCCAGCCTGAAGGAAGTCACTGTGGCCCTCAGCGGCCTAGCACCTAACATTGAGATAAAGAACCCCCAGGGTATGATAAGTGTTACCATACATAAGCAGGATTGCTAGTGGGATTCCAAAAAATCTTCATTTTTAGATTTATGTTTTGTTATTGATGTATTGATGTTATATATATATATATACAGTATATATATTGTTGACAAAAATATAAATAACAACGGAGTATAGGGTATGTGGGCATCTTTTGTAAAGATTATCTTCCATTGGTCGAGTAAAACAGTTCAGACTTAAAGACTATGGCAAGTTGCATGGAAACTGTTGTAGCTGGTTGTGGTAACACCTTATTAAACCACTTTATGTTGGGTTTTATGTGTTGTTTATATATATTAACTAACCAAACACTTGTGTATTTATTGCACATTTATTTGTTAAACTGATATTGTGTACATTAACTTTGACTTTGGTTAGCTTTCAATGAATCTTGGATGTTTCCATGTTTTTTGCACATAACTGACAAAATCATTTTTTTCCCTTTGTAGGTCATTTTCACATATCAAAGGAAAGACCACAACATTACAGCATTTATAGTACATTTTCTCAAAAATGATTAGTGGTTTTTCCCTGTTCTATTATGTTATTTGCATAGATAATAATATGAACTTTGAAAACGCAGCATCAAGTACTTCCTGTGCAGATACAGTGGCTAAACACTCAAGTGTAAACTTTAGGTCTTGGTGTCAGTCTCGCTAAATCAAAGAGAAGATTTTTAAAGACTATTTTGGATCAAGATGCCACATTACATACAGGAAGAGTTTGAAGACAAGAAGAAAATATTACTTTTAGCAAGTGAAGCTCACTGTAAAAGCTGAAGTACACTACACAGACCAGGTCTAGTGACTACGCGGAAAACAATAATTCTCTATCATAGGGCTGGATGTATTCCAACATCATCTGGGGTTCAGTAATTAAGCACATGTTGTTTAATGCTAAAATCATAGTCTTTATATGTTGATGACTTTTGTAATTTGAAGCCATGCATCAAGCAAACAGTGTTAAGAATTCATTTGAATCAGTCAAAGCTGCAGAAAAGGTGAATAATTGTCTCAGTGTTCATGTTTGGTCTCTAGGGAAGCTTGTGGGGAACAGTGATGGCCTGACGGAGCTCTTGCACATTCCCAACTCTGCCAAAGTTATCAACATCAAGGATCCACAGCCTGGGATGTGGTCTATCAAGGTAAACAATTCATTCTTTTTGGGAGTGTGTGTAAAATTGCAGGCTTCTCCTTCCCCAGCAGGGAACTGTGCCCTTGAAAATAGTTCCTAAGTGCTGATATATTACTACAGTAATAAATCAGCATGTTGAGATACAATGACATGTAATCAATTTAACATGCGTGACATCTGGTGAAAGAATTTTCAAGCAAACAAAAAACATGATCACAAAGACACATTTGAGCATTGAAATGATTTTTAAGACAGTCCTGGTAGATAAAGATAAAGTATGTTCAAGGCAACCGCTGTCAACTCAAGCTGCTACATTTTTGTCTGGGGCACCCTTGCTGTTTATTTCCACTTGCTGAGTTGAAAGTGTTGGCATCCTGCTGTCGAGGTAATGCAAAAAAGGACACACATTTGACTGCCGGCACTTTTGATACCAGATGTTGGGAAATGGCGAGCATTTTAACCTGAGTGATTTGTTGAGGGGGCCCTGGTGGCCCCTGTATTCACTTTAGACTCCTTCTGGGACACCTTCCCTCATCTTTGCATAGCTGTGTAATGTGTTAGCAACGATTTGATTTAAGAGATTAGATAAAAAACTATGTCATCTCTATGTTTCCTCTTCAAGAAAAGTGCAGTTGTGAGGAGATGAGGATGTCTTAAGGATCTGATTTCCCATGATTTGTTCTGGCACTTCTACCCTTCTAGGCTGTTTTTATTCTTGTACAACACAAAACTTCCCTAAATACAACCCTGCGTCTCTTACTTGTCGTGGCTCTTTATCTCTGTTCTTCACGTCATGTCATGTAATGCTACTGTTATCATCTCTCAGTGGGCAGTAATGGCATTATGGGCATTATGCGAGATCCATTGTATTCAAAGTTTAAATTACATTGATTTGTCTTAATGTAAAGCTAACTCAAAAATGTAACATGGATGTGGAATGTACATTCAGTCCGTAATGTTTTTTTTGTTTTTTGGACTGAGGTTGATTTACTGTATAGGATGAAACAAGCTTTTTCCAGCTGTGTCTGCACTTAACCCACATGTTAATCTCATGCTGTGGTCTGTCACTAAACACCGGTGTAAGGAGCCCTTTCTCTGTTCACACAGAAAAACTGGCAGGAGCTTAACATTTCTTACTGTAGCATTATAGGTTTTTTTCTTGTGTGGGATAACCCTGTGAAAACACTCCACAGTATGTTGCATTACTTCTGGCAAACCCTTTTCAGCTTTTGATTGATTGATTTTTGTCTTCATTTGACCCTGTTTTCTGATTGGGGGAACTTTGGGGTTAACAGATGCTGAAAACGTGAAAAGTTTGGCATTACTATGTTCTGTTTAATTTCAACTTAAACACCATATCGGAAGTCTTTGATTGAGGCCTTTTCTTTTAGATTTCAGCCAATTAAGATGGTAAGCTGTTCCATGGATAGTGCTCATAAAAGTGATGAGTGATATCAAGGTGACATACTCAAGAGAAATTGCATCCTCCTGTTTTATTTCAGTCCCATATTGCCTCTTGTTCTGCTCCTGTCCCAACTTCCTTTATGACTCTCTCTCTGTCATCCTCTAATTATCTCTCTCTCTGAGAAGCACAGGAGGATCTTCTGTTTTCTCTATTGCTCTCTCTCTCTCTTTGGCACCAATACATCTTTGTCTTAATACATCGTTTGTCCCATTTCTCCTCTAAGGCACTGCCTTTTTCAACCTCATCTGGTTGGTAGACTAAAATATCTCCCCCTCATCTGAAGCCTTGTTTCCCAGGACATCGAAAGAAATGTGGATAAATACTTTATGGGGATTTATCTGTTCTGCCATGCTGGGTTTCAGTAAGGCTAATGGCCCTAACACCCCAGTGTAAGACCCAGGCCATAGATTGTGTGTGAAAAGGAATTTGATCCATTTTAATCTGCCTTTAATTGGATGTTGTGGTGAAGTGTAGAAGGTGGGCTTACCCCACTATCACCCCCTGCTTCTTCAGTTTTGCCCACAGTTTTAAACCCTGCCGACCTACCTTACATTCACTGTGTGCTAAATTCAGTAAATTCGACTACTATTACTAAGTGTAATCAATGTGCAAATACTGTAATGGCAATTAAAACAGAATAAATAATATAATTATCTGTTTTGCACTAAGAGGAAATGAGACCAGGTGTGCACAGACAAATGCCAGTCAACACTGACCCTGTTGTCAGTTTCAAATGTGACAACTTGTCAGACTGTTACCTCTGTCAGATAAAAAAAGGATCTTCATTAGAAGTGAACATTTTTTCATTTGTGCTTTGTGTGTGACTATGTGTGTGTAAGTGTTTAAATATGAGTCATGTAGGTCAGACTTCTTCATGCTACAGTGACATCAGCGTTGATGAGTGCATTTAAGCTTCATCCTGAATTTTATAGCCCATGATAATAGTTTAGAAAGGCTGTAATTTGAAAAGCATTTGAACAGCTCAAAGGAAGAACGTCAGTGACCTGCCCCACTAATGTTCTTTGTGTCTGCTTTTTCTGCTCCTCTTCTTATATTGTTCTGTCTGATGGTTAGATAGCAGCCAGGTATGCTGTGCTAAACACAAAACAAAACATCACATCATTAAAAAAAATGGGGGCAAAGTAGCAGGACAGTAAGAGACTTGAAGAATTTTCTTCTGCCAAACGCATAGAAAACAACTACTAAACAATGCTTTTGAACTTCACACAAAACTTCATCCTGTTAGCTGCATGCTTCTGGATGATTTGGGCTAAATACTTCATTTTGATTGTAGATTGCTATGATATATTCTGTGCACAATTTCTCAAAATAAAATACAATAGAACTAATCCTTATAGCCATAAAAATACATTTGTGTAATCTTGAACGCAAATAGTGATTCAGAGTGAACTTTATACCATACAGTTATGTTGTTGCCCGTTACAGATCAGATAAAATGTATTGGTATATGGAAAGCACTTTGCATAATACATAAAAGAAAATTCGATAAAATGTAATATAATTTAACCAAAGCAAAGCTTATATGCTCAAATCATATGTTATTATCACATTTATGATTCATAATAGTGTTTCTAGGCCAGGTTTCTAGCAAATCAAACCACAAACAATGAGAACTTAAACAGTTTTCTTTTTGCATGAGTACAAAGAAACACATCAGTAGGTGTTCAGTGTAAAAACCTGTATCAGTTATCTCATCCCAGCCACACAAGAGCTAATTGAGCTGAGTGAGGGTGTATCTAAGACCTGTGCTGCTCAATTTGTCCGAGTGGGTGTGAAATTGGCTGTAATGACAGGGATTCTTCTTGTCTTTGGTAAGAACGTGACCTTTAAGGGACCTCTCCTCTAATTATGGCCTCATTTACAACCAGCTAATGGCGGCCTTTACGGCAGGTTTGATGACCACTACATGTGTTATTTTTCACGTTGTGCAGGTATTAGCATTTAAGGCTGTGCCAGATCCCTTTTGCTCTGGCATAAACTCGTTGTTTGAGAAATTTTAGCTCTAGCTGTGGTATATACATATACATGTATATATATATATATATATATATATATATATATATATATATATATATATATATATATATATATATATATATATATACATAGATACATCTGTCTAAATGCACCACTCTATCCTGTTGTCGGGTTTCTTTAAACAAGGATTGAGGTTTTTGTCAAGTAGAACTCAGTAATTGCGAAATACAGTAAATCCACGCATTCTCTTTCATTTTAGGCAATTGCAAATGACAGTGTAGGTTTGCGTGCCTCACATGAGTAAATGTCTGTGACACCTCTGAGGTGTTTTACCTAAGATGAGGAGTTTCCACCTCTCTCCAACCTATATTTAATTGTAATTACTCTGTCTCTATTTCTGCAAAGCTTCAGAAGACGAAGAAGACCCCATGATTATAGGGGTTGTGTTTGTTTAATTAAAGTATGAATGTCAGACTGAATGGGTCATCTATGAATTGTGGATGTTTTATAAGCTCTGGTGTGAGGCAGCCGACAGTCAGCCTTGACTTACTTAAAGTGGCTTGTCTATACACGCAGGGATGGTTGGCATACAAAAGGCTGTTACATCACAGTCCCAGTGCTGTCTGTCATTTAGACCACTTTGTGCTGCTGTTAAGACAACAACTATTCTTTCTTTTGTTTTCATAAGTTATAAAAAACGTCAATTGTTAACCAGAGTTTTTGACCAAATCAATTTGTACCAAACATCTAATACTACAGTACTTATCAAACAACAATTTTAAACAGTAAAGATGTGACCGCAAAATGTGTTCGTTTGATATAGATACTGATCTTTTATAGCATATTTTATAGGATAAGACATAATGTTATCATTCAGATTAAGCCAGAAACATGGATGGACTAACCACTGAGTCTTGGACATGAGTCTTGGACATATGTAAATCTACAGTTCCCCTTTCGTTGATACAGACCTCTAGTGAAGGAAGACATTCAGTCCGTATCTCAGGTCTCAGCACCATTCACTTCCGAGCCGGGTTTTCCAGTAAGCCCACCCTGGACTTCAAAAAGACCTCCAGTAGGCCAGTTCAAGGTCAGTGAGGTCAACCTTACCAAATTGTAAAAAAAGAAAAAAAAAGGACTACAGCTGTTGCTTTGTTTCCTTTCACCTGTTGTGTTCACTTACAGCCTTTTGCTTCGGGACATTAAAGTATACAGTATAAATTTTACCATTGCAGGTATTCCCACTCACATCCTTTTGAACACCACCGGGCTTTCACCTCCTGCTCGGGCTGACAGGCTGGACCTTGTGTCAATAAAGGGCGAAGTGATCAAAACTTTGCCAATCCGCTACTACCCTAGGCGCGACCCATTTGGCCTTTGGAACATCACAGAGTTCATTCCACCCAATGAGGCCTTTTTCCTGCAGGTGACAGGATATGACCGGGATGGTTTCCCGTTCCAGAGACTTTCCAGTGTTTCCTTCTCCAGCATTGTACCTGGTCAGTGATACAGGTTGTCACCTATATGTATTGCTTGGTAATTTAATTAACTGCCTGATATTAGTGAGTAACTTGTTTGCTGATTTCCAATCTCTCTCGTAGATGCCCCTAAGGTGCTGATGCCAGCCACAAGTCATGGATATTACCTCCAGAGAGGGGTTGTCCAATGCCAGATAGAGAGCCTTATCCCCTTCACTCTGCGCTTCAACAGGGATGGTAGGCAACTTGGGGTGGACCAACTCTTCAGGTGAGCACGGTTGGGGAGAACTATGTGTGTCACTTCAGACACTGTCCTTTAAAATCCAATCGTTTCACATCAAAACAATATTATGTATGTAGCCCAATATCACAAAGTTGCCACAAGGGAGGTCACAGTCTATGCAGCATACAACACCCTCTATCCTTAGACCTTCAATTCAGATAAGGAAAAACAACTCTACCAGGACAGAAAAGGGACTCCTTCTCTGGTGCTCTTCTTAAATAAAAGTCACAAAAGTCAGATATAAAGAAGAAATGCATTGCAGTAAAGTGCATACATCTGCTAAAACGGTAGTAAAACTAAATGCCAGTTTCTTGTGATGTATTTTCAACATAAGGTCTTTTTTTATTTATATTCCATTTTCAATCAGTTTAAAGTCAGAATATTCACACATTCTTATGGCTGTTCCTGAATTGTGACATGGGATACATCTGTTAAAGTCTTAGCCAACTTTTAAGTATGGCAGAAGATTATTTCAGCAACATGTGTTTGATCAGAACTGTATTTGTTCAGCGGATTTATGGGTTGCCCTTCTACTACCTTATCAGTTTTGGAAATCCATCACTCATTTTCAAACTGGAAAGGAGCTCCACAGATGCACTGTGTGCAATGTTGTTAGATGGGGTTAATGATGAAGCGGTTGCTCTTTCTTCTGTCTGCTAGGAGTTTGATGATGATATGATCTGTTCAGTTATTACATGCTGAAAAACCATGTCACTTACCCCTTTGGCCAATGACCAGTCATGCAAATCTGCAAATGTATTGATAGGTTCTGAGAGATATCTCTCCAGCAGGCAGAAATACAAACTGATACATTTAGTTTGAGCTTAAATCTGGCATGTTATGTTTCCATCTCTGCACTCCTGTGTAAATAAATCTGATTTGATTTTAACCAGATCAATGGATGTAGTAGCTAGTAGGAGATTGAATGGATTCAGCATTATTCTGCAGGAATAGTGAAGATAAAGATACTAAAAATTCTTCCTTTTGATTCTAGTGAGTCCGACAATGCAATGTGGGAAATTGCACAGGTAACTCTGAAGGATGAGGGCTACTACGAGTGTATTGCTATCAGCAGCGCTGGGACAGGAAGGGCTCGCACCTTCTTGGATGTATCAGGTAAGAACAAATATCAAGACTCGTTCACCCTGTCACAGTTTGATAGCAGGCAATTTATTCTACCTATTTGGTGATTTACTTGTAATAATGTAATAATAAAGCAATAATTCCATTAAAATCATAATTACAAGCAGACACACAAAATGCTGAGGGCCTCAGTAAAGCTAAACACTCTGTCAAATCAAATCAACTATGTTTACCAATACAATGACATTAGGAACTGTATTGTCAAAAGAAAACAACTGAAGAAAAATGAATTTAAAGAAAATTAGACAAATGATGTATTAAGACACTTTTGCAATATGTCAGTAAGACTCGCTACATAAACAGCGGTGTTGACTGTTGTCAAGGGACTGTAATACTGTAATTTATGTTAATTAACAGTATATTTCGGGCTACCCTACATCATAATGTGTAATGAGCCAGGGCTGTTAGACAGAAATGTTTAGGGGCTGGCAAGCATTAGACTGTCAACAAGTGCAATTGGTGTGTGATGGATCTATTTGCAGGGTAGTGAGCAATTTAAAGTCCAACTGAAATTAAATTGCATTTTTTTTTTCACTTATTTTTTGTTCTCCTTTAAGAAAAGAATGTAACACCAAAAGAGAGATTTTGTTATTTTTGGTTTTGTAGTGACATCCCATAGTTTTGCATAAAATCAGCGGAATACTGTTATTAGGCATTCATCTATATAGATGTGTTCCTGTTTGATGTCTACCCCTAACATGTAGGCTGCAATGCAAAGTTAGTTTACTTTCTCACTCATTCCCTACGGTGTAACATTGGCACTCTGGCAGCCTGCCAGCTGCTATCAACACCACACACACCGACAAGCCAATCCAGCCATCTGAGACGATTATTTTATATTATATTTCCCCAAAGACCTTATTTCTTTCATTTAATTATAAAAACTGTCAATACATTTAAACAATAACAATACATTTAAAAAACATGTTGACATTCTTTTTGACAACAAAAAGGGATGGAAAATGTGATTTCCCTTGGGCTTTTAAGTATCAGTCTTTAATGAACTGTATCACGTTTGGAAAATAATACTTGCAGTATAAAGACACAAAATACCTTGAGTGAAATGGTGCAGCAAGAGGAAGTTTATGTCAAACTCAATAGGTTTACACACACTCTCGTTCCCACCAACTCACACTACTTATACTTACACAACTTACACTACTTATGGACATATGTTTGTAATCTGAGTGCCAGTTGATGTGGGTTGAATTTCATAGGGTTCAAGGTTGCTTGTGCATCCCAGCAGAGAACCAGCCGGATGGCAGAATTAATGTAGCTTTAGGGAAAATTTAAAAATATGGTATTTTTATGTGCCTGATTTGTAAAGCAATTGCCTGTAAATATGATGTAAGTTGAGAATACATATAAAGCTGTAAATGAATTCCAGGCTGTGCACAAAGAACACAGTGTAGTGATAGTTGAGGTCTGTAAACTGTCACTCGTATGCACAGCAGAGCTTAAATACAAATACTCACAGGTCACCACCATAATAAATGCATAACAATATACAATCCCACTGAGAAATTCATAATCTATTTAATAAATTACTTGGATAGTGATTAGGTGATCATCATGATGTCAAAGCTTTAAAAAAAAACAGACAAAACCATTGGGATCTAATGATTTATACCTATAGTTTTCACCTCTGGGCAAAAATGTATGTAGTGCGTTCATTTTTCAATCTGAGCCCTTTCCATTATGAGACCCCAGAGCTGACACCACATAAGTCCCACTGCAGTCCACGTTTTGCTTTCCAAAAAACATCCTGCTTTGTGAAATTCACTGGAGTTCCATCAACATGATAAATGTCAAGCCAAAAGGAAGAAGGTGGAGCGCAGTGAAAAAGAGAGTGTGAAGTAGTTGAAAGACGCTTTGTGAAACAGAAAAAGGAGAAATGAAGCCAAGCAGGGATCCGTGTAATGTCTGAGCGTAATTTATTACTATAACTCACCCACTATGTTTGCAGTAGAAAAGTGCAGAGGGGACTTAGTTTCAGCTTTTACCTCTTATAACATCACTAAAGTTAGTCACTGGGTAAGTAATACTGGGTAAGTAATATTTGAAACAGGAGGACAGGCCTCCACAGTTTAGACTTGAATACAGAAACATACACATAATACCCACTCAGCTGCCAAATTTATGTCATCCTAATCCCAAGGAGTGCTGCTGAAATCCCCAGCATCCTCCTTGTGTCAGAGCCAATGCCGCTGCTTTTATAACATACTTTGTATGTTATAAAGTTGGTTGACTTGTGAGAGACAGATTAAATAAGGAATGGTCAAATTGAAGCCATAGATGTAGAGATATTGAAACAACAACATACAAAGTCTAAAACAATGTTTTCACCAATGATGGTAAACTCACCTGTATGCAAAAAATCAGTGAATTTCCCTTTTAAGAATTCCTATTTTAAAGAAGTGATGCGTAAGACTCACCTACTATTGAAAACTTTATCATTTAGGTGAGTTTTTGTGTCCAATGGCCTAAATCAATGTTTCCTAACCTTTCTGGGAAGTGGCCTTTTAAAGTGAAGCAATGTCTACTCATGAATCCCAAGTTCATTTGTGTAGCAGAACTGTTTTTCCCCATTATCTGCTAACCCCTCAAATTCACCTTGAAAACGGTTGGGGTCCTGACCCACAGGTTGGGAACAACTTGTCTGACTCAAGCAGAAAGTCAAGTTTTGGCACAAAGAAAATACATTTAGAGTAAAAACAAATGCTATAGACTTCTAATAATAAAATGAATTGCTCCCCATGACTGGAAAAAAAAAAAAGTTCCTGGCAGCTGTCAACAACATTATTCCCTCATCCTGCAGAGCCGCCTCCAGCCATCACAGTTGAGGGCAATGTAACTGTCTCTCCTGGCTCCAGTGCTGTCCTCACCTGCCATGTCGTCAGCACGGTCAGCTTCAACCTCACCTGGCTGAGAGGAGGTCAGGATGCCCGTTTGGACCCACGGGTGCAAATCTTGACCAACCTTTCACTACAGGTGTCCGCTGTGACCCCAGATCACTCGGGCTGGTATGAGTGCATCGCTATAAACGAAGGAGGGGTGGTGGCAGAGCGAATCTACCTCACCGTGCAAGGTGAGGAGTGTGTGTTTATGTTTGCATGTGTTTAATATGATTCTATGATGTAAGATCAGAAATGTGTGAGAAGTGTCATTGTATACAAATTTTGCCTTCCAAAAGCTGGGGCCACCTGGCTACAGTTTAATCTAATCTACTTTAATCGTGTTGCTGGTGTGTGTGTGTACTTAAGTACTTATATGTTTGTGAGACTTCTGCGTGATTTACAGCATGGGGGAACAGGACTCTTGGCCAACACAACCTCCTCCCCAAATACATGATCATCTCTCGTGCCCCTGCACTTCTTTCCTCCCCAGCTCCCTATAATTCATCCTATAAGGTGACCGGACATCCCGACAAATTCGGGACGGTCCCGAAATCCTAGCAGTTGTATCCAGTTGAATCCCGAATCCTGCCCTAATTGCCTCTAACCAAAAATTAGAGCAAAGTCTCAAGAGCAGACTCTCAAGTAGTCTGATAGAACTTAAAATTGAAATTAAAAACTTTTCATGGTTATTGAGTTGTCTTGCAGCCAGCTCCCGTCGGCTGCTCATTGTGTCCCGGAACTCAATGAACACGTAGCTAAAAAGCATGCATCGTCAATGCAGGTACCGGGCGGACCAGGTAGGAAAATACCCCTGGATTACTGCTGTTTTACATGATACAAACACAGCGTTTTGCAATGTATGTAGGAAGGAGTTTGGGGGGGGGGGGAGTCAGACGTCAGGCTGAATGCTGGCAGGGAGCTACATAACTATCAGCACAACTGAAGGCTACAGACCACTTTGTGTTTTTTTTATTTGTTGCATAAAGACACTTAAGTTCATGATGTTAAGTTGAATTCTTGAAAATAAATAATAAATAATTTTGGGGCAGTTTTGAAATTCATGTGACCACCTGCTCCCCTCCTTCCCCTTCTCGTCCCAAATTTGACCCATTCTCATCTGGGCACCCTACATCCTAAAGCTTTATGGGACTTGCGAAAAGGGTTAGGGTTCTTCACTTCACTGACACTGAATCAGGAACACTTTGTTGTACAGAGTATTGCTGGCTATCTGACCAGCACCACAGAGCACCGCCCGTGCTTGGCCAGGAAATGCTGATGTATCACAGCCATTCAAACTATAACTATAATCCAATCCAAATGAGCATCCAGTATTTACTTTGTTATACAACCATCAGTCCCAGAGTCAGTCAGAAGTTATTTCAAAGACCATATGCTGCTTACTTTTGCCTGAATTCCTCCTTGAATGTGTCTTGCAATGTATGTGTCTTTATTGTTTTAAAATGAAAAAGAAATTGTTCCACTTCACCTTAAACTGACTATTTTTCTTGACTTAAATTTGACTAATTGGAAAGTTCAGTGATTTTGGAGCAAATAGTTGGCTATGCAAAGTAAACCTCAATGACACCTATTGAAAAGTTGCAGATTTAATACCAGTGCTGGAGACAGGTTTGAAGGGCGAACTCTGTCATTTGGCTTGTTTCACTGAGTGATGAGTTGAAAAGTTGACTCTTAAACATTTTCCCTGGTATAACTAGACATTTTTCTCTTTTTAGATTGTCTCAAAAGTGCATTGTTTTTCATATTTTATGTCACAGCTTTCTTTGTTGTTCTTATCTATAAGCAATTTCTTACAGCTTCTTCATTATTATTATTATTTTTGGTCCCATCTCTTTCCCTCTCTAATCCAGCTGTCAGCAAGCCCTTGGGGTTTCCTAATTACCCCCTGGTCATTCTTTTCCTAGTTATTAGTCTCACTTTGAAGTGAGTAAAGTCTGTTGACATCTTACAACACTTGGATGGAACACAGTGGAACCACATGCCAACAGAAATATGATGAAGTAGAGGTTTTTAGCTGTTTTTCTGCTGTGAAAGAAAGTGTGTAAGAAAAATTTGAGGAAAACAACCTGAAAATGCTATTGTGTATGCACATAGATTATTATTAAATTGACAGAAATGGGATAGAGAGAGGTGATGACACAGGAAAGGGCCTCAGGTCAAATTTGGAAAAAACTTAGCCTACAATGGGCACACGCTGTACTGGGGGAGCTGAAGGTTTTTCCTAGATGTACTAAGTTAATGAAGAGAAAGGGGAAGTTGGGATAGGAGGAGGATGCATTGTGAGCGGGAGTGAATGCTTGTGAACGTGAGTGAATGCAGATGAGTGGGGGAGGAAGAAATAGGGAAAATCCAAGCAGGTGATGAAGGGAGTGCTAAAGACAGGCTTCTTCCTGCTGCTACTCAGGGTAGAACAATGTGTCTTTCCTCTCAGGAACCTCCTTGTTCCTGAAGTTGGAGATGTCCCTGCTCCCTCAGGGCAGGGTGATCTCGTGAGTTATCTTGTCGTTCAATCAGCACAGTACAGCCTGAGGCACAGCTAAGATAAATAGATCAAAACAGTGGAAGGTTACGGTAGTTCACTATATTTTAAGTCAAGGTTGTGATATATCAAAAGTCTTACCTGTAAATTTATTGTCAGCATTTGGGAAATGCATTGTATTTCTTCTTGATGATTGAAGTTAAAGCGTCAGTACAAAAACTAAACATTCCTTCACACCTAGTGTACTCAGGTGTGTCAACCTTTTGATCCTGTTTTCTACTGGCCTTCTATCACCACAGCACTTACTCAGTCAAGCCAAGATCGCTGTCATAATTTGGTTTATAGATGGCATGCAAGGAATAACAAGTTTGACTTACTGTCTTCCTTCTCGTTATTGGAAAAAAGTAAATCCCTAACAATAAATCCCTCTCTGACATCTTAATGTACACAAATCAGAGTTTTGTTGTTTTGGAAGCACATTTGTTTTCTTTATTGTTACAACTAGTTCTCACATTGTATTTCCTACATTTTGGAAAGGTCAGAGCCTTGGAGATATTTCTAGCAGTGGGAATAGAATAGAGAAAACACGCCCTTGAAGTGATGAGTTACAGTTCACATCATGAATCAATTGGAAAGTCTTTTCAGATTCCACAGCTTCTCCTAGTCTGGATTCAATAATTCTCCCTGTTTTACCAATAAAGAGGAAAAGAGGGTGAAAGATATGCTGTGAAACATTATTAGTTGTAGTAAAAGCCACCTACAGTGACAAAAGTGTATGCTCTAATACATCTTGTGACTGAGCCTAAATTAATTCAGGGTTATGAAAGAGGTTCCTGACCTATATATACAGGTCCAAATCCTTAATGACACCATCTTAGGTTTACTAATATGTAACAATATATATATGTATCAAGATTTTATGTGAAAATTCTCAAAGCCAAATACACTAATATCCTTATTGAGAAAAGAGGCCCCAAAACACTTTTATATTACAATATATTTAGTGAAACGGGCAGACATGTACAAAGTCTTACAGACCCAGACTTGAGTAAAAGTTCAAGAGCTCTATAAGAAAAGTGACTTGTTTAAAAGTTGAAGTGCTCTTCAAGCACAACACTTAAGTGGAAGTATTCAACATTTGTGTACTTAAGTATTGCAAGTAGTTTATTTTAAAGTAATTTGTTGCAATCAAAAGTTTGAATATCATGTTGTTTATATTATTTCAAATTGTGTTGTATAGTTCTTTAAAAATAAAAAGGAAACTTGTTTTGGGGAGAATAAAACCACTCTCTGCTGAGTTTCCTAGTAACAAAAAAAGCTCAGGATGCTGCAAATATTGGTATAATATGAAAATTGCTATTATTGGATGAATCAAATTTGAACATGTTTTACATTATTAATTAATTTCCTATGCTGGCCTGGGACACACACTTGTTGGACTTCTTTGTACTTACAATAACGAGCGTAGAAAGAAAAATTTGCAGAACGTTGCAGTCATTTACTCTGATTTGTTGTAACAAGTAACGTTGCAGCACATAAAAAATGTATTGGAGTAAAAGTATAAAACTCATCGAAAATATGTACTAAAGTAAAAGTGGAAGTAGGAGAAAAAAAATAACACTCCAGTAGAGTACATATACAGCCTTTTAGGACTTAAGTACAGTAGTAAAGTAGTTCTACTTCGTAACTATACATCTCTGGAAACGAGTGACTGAATTAGATGTTATATTGATTCATTGTTTAATTTGGCAAATTTGTATTTTTGATTCCCTTCTCTTTTCCTCTAGAGGTGCCCAGAGTTTCAGTAGAGCCTCGGAATCAAACCTTTACAGCAGGAGATGAAAAAAGGATCAGGTGCTCGGCCAGGGGCTACCCTCCACCCCGTCTCGTCTGGACCCACAATGACATGTTCATCATTGCATCCAGCAGGTGAATTCATCTTCTTTCACATGAATAAATTAGAGGACTTTAGAATAGAGGTTTCTCTCCCATTGGTCTACTCCCACTTCCATGTGCACTTTTTGATCATGCTGAAATGTCATGGAAATACTGAATTGTGTATCTTGTGTGTGTTCAGACACAGGATGACGCCTGATGGCACATTGGTTATAAGAAACATGGAGAAAAAGGATGGAGGATTGTATGGCTGCCTGGGCAGCAACCAGGCTGGGACAGACACAGTTACCTCCGTCCTCACTTACCTTGGTGAGTGCCACAGTGAACATGCATCCATTCCTCCATCCATTCATGCATCCATTCTTCCATCCATTCATAAGCTCGATCCTCTTATCTAGAGGGCCGTGGAGGGCTATAACCAATCTCAGGTGACATTGGAGAAAAGTACACCCTGGACTGGTCTCCAGACAATCACAGTGCTGACACATAGAGACAGACAACCATTCACACCTACAGTCAATTATTAGAGTTGATAATAACCTAAACTTTATGCCTTTGGATGTGGGAGAAAACCGGAGCAAACTGAAAAAAACATGCAAGCACAGGGGACCTGCAGTCAAATGGACATAAATAAAACAGACATTAACGATAGCTGCACTATGAACAGCCACACATTATGTACTGCATTTCAATTTGTCATACTGGTTTTCTTACTGGTGTCCCATAATTCTCCTTCCCTAGAATCTCCTGTGGTGACAGTGGCTTTGAGTGATATTCTCATTGGCATTGGAGAAACCACAGTGATGGCCTGTTCTGCGTCTGGAATCCCTCAGCCTAACATCTGGTGGTATAAAGGTAACATTTGTGAAGGACGGAAATACAACAACAAAAACAAACAAAAACCACAAACAATTATTAAAAGTTCAGTGTAGAGCTACATTGGGATTGAAGAAGAGGGACTGAATAGTTTGATCACATAGCCTACCTATAAAACTTTTAATAACCAAGCTGATCACAATCCACTGTTGCATTTGTTCTCATTGCTAGGTGATGTCCAGTTACATTCATCATCATTCTTGGACGTGGATGCTTTAGGAGGTACATTGACAATCAAGGAGACCCAAGATGTTGATGCTGGAGATTACATCTGTGTAGCAGTCAATGCTGCTGGCAGTTCTTCAGGAAAGATCTCTCTCGATGTAGGAGGTAAGAGTGGCACCAAGTTTAGTTAACCTATAACAGCACCAATTAAGTTTAATGACGTTATAAAGACGCCAGAATAAATAGGAAGATTACTGCTTGTGTAACCTTACCATAGCTGGGAATGTGAGTTTAGTAGCAATGGAGGCATTGCTTATTTTTTATGTTGCAAGGTAGCTGTTTCATGGAATGCATCTTAGACCCTTAAACCCTAAACTATCAATGAAATGGGTGTTATGGCTATGGCTCACAGTATACGCTAGTGTGTAATGTTTGTTTATAATGAAACAATAGCTGCTTTGGTGTAGGTAGTGAATGATGGCATTGCCTAGGCCAAGGATAGAACGTGTCTGGTTTACACCTAAACAAGGTTACACAGGGGTGTGTCAATATCGTGTGCAAGCTAGAATTTTGCACATGCGTAAAATACAAAAATAACTGAAATACATAACACAGTACAATGCTGAATCAACACATTATACTTCTGCCAAATAAACACATATAAAACCCCAAAATGTTCAATATTAAATGAATGAAAAAAATGCATTGTGAAACAAATAATCACATACACAATACATTTAGTAAAATATATAAATGGGAACACACCGCCGGCAAAGTACCATGAAAAGTAGATTTGTAGTGAACAACCAAAGCTTATACGATAAACAAAGTCAAAGTATCTTTATTAGTCTCCCTGAGGAGAAATTTGTTTTGGACACTGGGAAAAAGGGGCTACTCAAAGAGCTGTGCAAATTGCAAATTACTATTTTTCTATACTTGTGCAAAAAACCTATCCTTCAGATGGATTGTCTTTTTTTTTTTTACTTTGTTCCAGCCAAACCCAAGTTCACCCGAGAGCCGTCAGATGTGGCGTCAGACATTGGCTCCAATGTGACCCTGCTGTGCCTCGCCCAAGCTCACCCCGAACCACAGATCACCTGGAGGAGAGAGGATGGACTTCCAATTTTCAACAGGCCCCACACACATGGCATTATTACACAGAGCGGCGGAGCACTACATATTAACAGTTAGTTTTTTAGTGGAATATGTGCATACACATTACACATGAAAATGGTCTACATTGATGCCTACATAAATATTCCTTTTTCTCTCAGACCTGTGGGTGGATGATGAGGCAGTATATGTCTGTGAGGCTCACAACCACTTTGGCAGGATCCAGGCCCAGGCAAGAATCACAGTGACTGGACTGGGTAAGTGCAACCTTTGAGAAGTCTTGCTTCTATTGATTAATGTATTAACTTTTGAATCCCTAGGAGGAAATTGATAATGCTTTGAATGTCATAAGTTTAGTGGGAGGCGAAGGAATACTGAAGTTTAGCTGAACTCAAAAAGTGCTCAGATAGGTATGCTTTGAAATTCTTTTGCACTTCAAAGGCCTGTGGAGCACTACATGCATTTACACACTCACACATGCTTACATTACTTTTGGCTGAATTTGCAGTTTTCTGAGTTCTCTGAGTCTGAGTCTGATATCAAAGAGCATATCTAAAAAAAAAAAAAAGTAAAGTAAATTTTCTAAAACAATATACAGTACCTTTTGAGTGCATATGTCTGTCTGTACTGTATGTCCTTGTGGATTTGTGTGAGTGTGTGTCTCTGTTTCAGTCTTAACATGTACGTCTGAGTTCGTTAGCACATTTCAGTGGGTGTGTTTGAACACATGGGCCTTGTTAACCACTGTTTCTATTTCACCGTTTTCTTTACAGTGGAAACACACTGAGCGCTTAAATGTGGGCCAAAGGTTAGAAACCACAGACGCATCCAGATGACATATATCACTGCCCCACTGCCCCCATTTCCGTACTGTGTGTGTGTGTGTGTGTGTGTGTGTATGTGTTTGTGTGTGTGTGCGTGTGTGTGTGTTTGTGTGTAAGGTTGTGTTCCCAGGCCAGTCAGGGTGGTCGTCAAATTCCCCTTGACGACACCGTTGTCCATCTATCACAGACTCCACAGATGACATCAGCATTATGTGTGTGGTGTGAACACAGTCAAACCAAAAAGACAAACGTGACCATTACATTGATGTATAGGTATTCATATGTCAAGGAAGAAATGGGTGTGTTGATATTTTTAGCAGTTGTAGAAAATGTATACTATATGTTGTATTGTTGATTAATTTTTAGCAACCAAGCATTCTCATTTCATCATACACATGAACACTTACATGTCCTTCTTTTATTTTTTGATCTTTGATCATTAGTATATAATATTTGTATCAAAAAATAAATAAAACCACACTTTTGTGTCCAATCTGTTGACATCATTTTTAAAAAACATTTCTCATATTTTCTGCATTTTATGACTGTCTTAGATGTGTGAGTTTTTTTAAAGGATGAACTGGTTTACAGTAATTGGGTGTTTTCTTTTAATTTTATGCTTTCAGACACACAAAGAGAGTTGACGTGTGTGTGTGTGTGTGTGTGTGTGTGTGTGTGTGTGTGTGTGTGTGTGTGTGTGTTTGGTCTCATGCACAGAAAAGGCTGCTACCTACAATGTACATCTCAACAGTATCAAATAGCTTAACAGGATTTTTTTCAGCTCTCTGCTAATATGAATCTATTTAATCATTTTGTTGAATACTTTCCCGTCATCCTTTCATGGTATCTGCAGTCTCACCCGTCATTGCGATGAGTCCAACTGTGGTCAGTGTGATCGAGGACCAGCAGGTGACTTTGCCCTGCGTGCTTTTGGCTGGGAATCCGCTGCCTGAGAGGCAGTGGCTACATGACTATGGCTTGGTGAGGACACAGAAAGAAAATGTAAATGTTTTCCTTGTCTTCATTTAAAATAGCCATGGTTTAATTGAACCAATGTTACCTATGAATCGTTCAGGTGACCTCAGACGAGTTTGTGACAGTGAGAAAGGACAGCAGTCTGCATATTGAGAGAGTCCGGCTGGAGGATACGGGTGACTACACCTGTTTGGCTGAAAACGTAATTGGGGCCACCAACCATACCACCACCGTCAACGTCTACGGTAATGTACAGAAATGTACATACAAACTAACTATGAACAGAAATGCATATGCACGAAAACTAATATGGAGAAAACTCAGTAGTTTAGTCTTTAAGGTATCTTGTGGTGTTTTTGAGCACATTGTGTGTTTTGTATCAGCTCACTCACCTGAACTATAACGTACTGTATATGCAGGAAATGGGGAAATGTATTAAATGTAATGTATTGTGCATACTGGGACACTTAATGGAACTGACCAATGGCTAATGTTATTTATCACATGTGCTTTTTCTTTTTCTGCTATGACGAGTCAAAACATCTTCTATGAAAAAGGACTATTGTAAATGTTTTATTATAATTGAAATGCCCCCCTCTCTAAATGTCTCCTTTACATGGCAGAGAGCTCTTCACCCATGAATAGGATTATCTTTGAGGTTGCATTAAAACCAGGAACAGCTGAGGATAATGGCAGAGTTTGGAGCACAGTGAGAGGGGAAATGTGTTCTCCATTTACACTAATGTCAGCCATTGCTAGATTCTACCAACTTAAATAGGAGTTGTACGTAAAGAACTGACTCCCTCATGAAATTAGGTCAGTCCTTTTCAGCTGTACATACACAACACCCTGAAAATTTGTAGGTCAGTGTATAGTTATATTTTTCATAGCCCATGAAAAATACTTCCCATAGAGCCAACATCATGCCATGTACATGCAAAGATGCAGATAGAAGACCACCGTGCAATATTTCATATTGCATTAACTCCAATAAAATGCTCCAAGCCCCCCAGGGCTACTCTTTTCTGCAGATTCCCTTGATCATGCCAAACAACAAAAACAAGACAGATAGTGAACGAGAGCGAGAAAGAACAAAAAAAGGAAAAATAAAATAATAGACACACACAGACAACCAAACACACACACAGAATATACAGAGAACTAGACCTAGGTTTTTTAAATACTTGATGAATGGATGTATGCACAAAATAACACATTAGACTAACTGCGTCTTATTTTTTCTTGTTTCCAGTAATTCCTACCATTCAGTATGGCCCTCAGGTGTTCAGCACAATTGAGGGCACACCCATCACCCTGCCCTGCCGCGCCAGTGGAGTACCCACCCCTAACATTACTTGGGCCAAGGTATGTATTGCCATTACCTCTCAGAGTATAATGTAAGCCAAAGTAAAAGCCAGAACTCTGATTGCGGTGGTGTGCGTTTTTCCTGACACTGCAGGTCTTTTGTTTCTCTCCATAAATGGCAAAATAAAAAAAGATAGATGTGGGAAACCCCATGAAAAGTATGTTCAGGAGGTGAATCAAGAAAGGAAATGTCTCATCACATTTTGGCCCAATATCACCAGATGAGACTCCACAACATGCAGCAAGGAAAGCTCTATTACCAGCAATTTCATGCCATTCCAAAGTTACAATTTTTTTACTGACAGCGAAAGGCATGAGGCACTTTCTGATGTCTTAACTCACAAACTCCCACTCATCCACAGATACACCTCTTGACTGTTTCCTTTTAAATTATTGCTGTTATGCAGCTCATTTGGAGTGGAAATGTGGACTGTTTGTCTTCATGTAGTGTGGCTGAACTGTGAAGTGAAACTCAACTTAAGAAAGTCCAGATGCTCTGCTTCAACTACAACAAAACAGGTCCTTATGTTGTTTACATGTTGTAGTACATGTGTCCTTTTGTGTGTTTGTGTGTACTATAAGCCACTGTGTGTATGTGGAAAGCTCCTGTCTGTTTTCCATCTTTTACACTAGTTTTCTAGGAGTTGTAAAAGTGATGCTTTTAAAGTGAACAGGGCTACAGGGACTTATAAAACTAGACCCTGCTACGTTTAGCACCAGCTCTGGTGATGTGGTTGTATCTGATTCCTTTGCAGCTCTCTACAATATCAGTCAAGTCAAGTCAAGTCAAGTTAGTTAATCAGATCAAAAAGGGCAGTCCAGAGATGAATAATGATGCACAGACTTCACATTTGCTTTGTGTTTTGGTGTATTTGATTTTATACCCATTAACATTTTTATTCATAGCCTTTTCATTCAACAGCAAGACAATTTAACTCAAATCCTAAATATAAGAATGCTAAGTAGGTCAAACCACACATCTTTCTTTACTTTTTTTCTTGGACACAAAGTCAAGTGTTAATAAAGTTGAGTTAATGAAACAAACTGTGGCCCCTGCCCTTTTCCTGTTGTGATTTGTTTTGTAGGGTGGGGAGCTGCTGTACTTGGGTGGTCCAGCCTTCTCCCTAGATTTTGACGGCAGTCTCCTCATCACCTCTCCCTCTGGAAATGAAACTGGAGAGTTCATCTGCACGGCTACCAATGCTGCCGGCTACGCCTCCAGGAAGGTCCAGCTTACTGTCTATGGTAAACCTCACCAGCTAAAGCCTGGATAAAATCTGTACACACAGATAAAGGAGATATAAATAGCATTTAACGTCAACAATTTGTTACTAAACTAATTTTGAGACATTAGTATAATAACTTAGATCTTGTCACTGAGTTCATGTGCAGATCCAGTATCCTCAAAGACTGGTAATATTTTTAAGTTTTTATTTACAATACACAGTCACATTTAGATAGCATATGTGTATAGCTGTGAAAATGAGTTCCAAGTGCTCAGCAAGTCATTGGCTCCACTTTCCTCACAGTTCTGCTTGTGCTACTGTTTAGTGCTCAACCACACTGATCACTTTTGTGTTGGCAGTGATGGAGCAGTTGAAAGTGGCTTTTTAGAAAATAAGGGGACAGCTATATGCCATCCTGCTTTCCATTTTTTAAAGGTGCTCTAAGTGATGTTGGGTGACGTTACTTCTTCTTGACGTTCAAGGTATTTTCAAACATAACAAGACTGGCTTGCCCCTCCCTCCACCTTATCCCGTCCCCTCCTCTCCCTTCTGTGCTTCCGTGCTCTACCTCCACCCCCAAATCCTTCTTGTCCATTTTTGGCTGGAACACTGGAACACTGTTTGTGTATGCTTCGTTGTGCAGATGGGCACAGATTGTTTTTGCTGCTGTTTGTAGACCCTGGGCTGTCTACAGAGACTGCGTTTTTGTGTTGTGTGCTTTAGGTGACAACAAATGTTGTAGCCTAAAACATGTCCTATCAAAAATTAAGGCCGAAAGAGCCCCAAAAATTATCTTTAGAAAACAAAAATGTAGAAAATGGCTTTTCTGGCATCAAGGACAGCACATTGTAGGATTTTTTCCTTTTGAATATGTAAAAGCACATAAATGCAGTATGCGGAATAGCAGATATTGTACGGGAGGAATGAAAAGACAATACTAACACACTCATTGCAACAAGAGGCAATTTAATCAACATTCAATTCTTTGTTTGCCTATTTTTACTTTATTTCAACATTGTATGTATGTCCAGTCCGTCCCAGATCCAATGTTGGTGGGGCTGGAGGCTCACCAAAGCCTATAAGAATGTCAGTGATTGAAGGTGTGGATTCCATTTTGCCATGTGAGGTCTACAGCGTCCCACCTCCCACAATAAGCTGGGCCAAGGAAAGGCAACTCATCTCCCCGTTCTCTCCCAGGTAAAACCCATACAGCACTGATGATCCAATTTCAATAAAATAACCCCTACAGTAATTCTTTCAGACACACTGCTGCCTTAAAGTGCTCATATTAAGCTTTTTGGCTTTTTCCCTTTAATTTATTGTTTTATATATCTTTTTTTGTGCATGTAATAGGTTTACAAACTGAAAAAGTCCATCCCAAAAGAGACTTACCATCTCCAACAGAAAACACAAACTGCTCCAAACAACTCTATTGTAGTCCAGCCATTACTTCCGTGATGAACAAGCATCACTTTGTAACAGACATTATAATTCTCGCCTAGCTGCTAGCATGGCATGCCCTCATAGTCGGCTTCTGACTTGCTAGCAGTGCTTACCTAGTTACTACACATGTGCAACTCCCAACAAAGATGGAACAAAAGTGAGATGCCTCGGTAGCTAAAACAGAGAGCTCAACACACAGGGTGAAAAGAAGAGCTGCA
>NC_045741.1:13717832-13719285 GCF_008692095.1 Etheostoma spectabile
GTACAACAAAAATATGGTGTTTTTTTGAAAATTAAACCATGTAAACCTACTCTGATATAACCTCTATATACAATTATAAACCTGAAAATGAGCATTTAATGAGCACTGTACAATACATGAATAATATTGTCTATTAACTATTAATAAACATTTGATAAAATCATATTATTCTGGCTGTAACCTCAAAGTTAGATTTGTAGTTTTAAGAGAACCTCAATGCTGTCTACATTGCTGTGCTCTCTCTCTGGACTGTAGCCTTAGGATATAGTTTGTGGTTTTATAAGATGACTGAGTAATCATACTCTTCTCTGTGATCTGTTGTACCTACTCTGCGCCTGCCACAGCAGCTGTAATTGTGGTTGATGGTGGATTAGTTAGAATTACTGGAGTATCTGTTTACAGAAATTACTGAATAAGCCGTTGAGTGGAAAAACAATTAGTGAGTGTGTGTGCTTGTTTTGTACTTGGATGCTTTGGAAGACTGATTTTTACTTAGACTTTCACTTTACAGTTTTTATTTTTTTGTTTTGTCTGTGTTCATCCCAGGCACACTCAGCTTCCCTCAGGCTCTATGAAGATTTTGGAAACCAGAGTGTCAGACAGTGGACTTTATGTGTGTGTTGCCTTGAATATTGCTGGCAACTTAACACAATCCATTGAATTGAATGTTTTGGGTAAGTATATCATAAATACTAAAAAGATTAAATACTGATATTATCAATGGTAATGTAACAATTACTGTTTGTCTACTATGCCTAAATGTAAATGTAAATGAAAATGTTGTAGTACTATCAAAAGATTACATAATAAAACGTGCAATCAATTAGATCAAAGTTGCTGAGTGAATTTATAAAAAGTTTGATTTTTGTCTAACTGTCATGTAGTCAAAGGGGCAGGTACAGATGATGTTACTAAAGATTATTACATCTTCTGTCCTGCAGTGCCCCCGAGTATTCAGGCTGGTCCCAGGGTAATGAAGGTACAGGTGGGTCACCCTGTGGAGCTGCCTTGTGTGGTGAGAGGGGTCCCACAGCCCTCTGTCACCTGGACAAAGGATGGTAAAAGCTACCCAGTATCCCCTGATGGTAGCCTGGCATTGAGGAATGTGGGGCTGGCTGATGAAGGAACCTACACCTGCACAGCCACAAACACTGCAGGAAGAGACGAGGCCCAAGTTCGCCTCCTTGTGCAAGGTTGGTTTCAAGGTCTTGATCCCACAGACTTGCACTGTGTTCATTATACTAATGTGTGTTGAAATGTTTTGAGAGTTGTATATGTCTCTTTTTTTTTTTTTTACTTTATTGCCCAAATTGAACATTACAGGCAATTTTGGCAACGCAATACAGTACAATTAAGCTTTTTTTTTTGTTTTCTAATCAACGAAAATAAAAATAAAATTACAAAATAAATAAAAAATAAATAAAAGGGTCACCCTGTGTTGAGCTTCGTTCAA
>NC_045741.1:13719295-13720956 GCF_008692095.1 Etheostoma spectabile
TGACTACATAGATGCAGGATAAATACACCATTACACATCAATATGTTTAAATAATTTTAAATCAAGGCCTAGAACGACAGGAGTCCATCTTTTCACAAAGTATATGTCTCTTTAAGTTGGATTTTTGTTGGACTGCCGTGTGTCCTTGGTTTTTGAAAAAAAATTGGTGTTAATGAAGCAACTCTAATTTTAAATGATTAGAAACAATTATTGTATGGATCAGGCATGGATCATCTTCTGCACAAAACATTGTACACATGCTAAAGTAAGACATAATGTACCGCATGTTTAGTTCAGTTTGTAATTCTTTGTTTGAATGACAACTGATTCAATACAGTATAAGTTTCAAAGATGCATGCTGAAAACTACAATTGCTTTGTAGTGTGTTAAATTGTATTTTGTAATGTTGTAATTTGTTTGTCATTGATTATGTGTTTGTGGGTTCTCAGTGCCCCCTGTGGTTGAGGTATTGGAGCCCCCCTTCAATAGTCCCCTGCAGGAGAGAGTTGCAAACCAGCGAATTGCATTCCCCTGCCCTGCCAAAGGTAATGGAAAATGTCCAACTAAACACAGATATTATGATATTATGTTTCCCTGTGCAGTAAAAACAAAACTTACTCATACTCCTGTAATAAGTGATGTTCTACTAAAAGTATGTACTATACTATATACATATAATACATATAATAATGATGACTATGTCAAGTATCACACGTCATTTTCTAATTGCAGTGGTTTGGGTTTCATTAACAACCTTCTCACTTTTAGGTCTTCCCAAGCCAGTGATTCGGTGGTTGCGTAATGGCCAGGAACTGACGGGTAATGAGCCTGGTGTGTCCATCCTGGAGGATGGTACGCTGCTTATTCTGGCCTCTGTATCACCGCTGGACAACGGAGAGTATGCCTGCGCTGCTGTCAATGATGCTGGTTCCACTGAAAGAAAGTACCAGCTCAAAGTTAATGGTGATTGACCTGTTTTCTGGTTCTGACCTGTGACTTTGGAATAGGTTTACAAGGCATTTGATGACACATGACTGAAACATTAAATTCTATCTTATATTTTGCATAAATTTGATTCCGTGGAAACTAATGCATAAAATAAGCTTGGTTATCACCTTGGAAACTTTCACAGTGCCCCCAGTGTTCCGTGACAGCGAAACGCCGCGCAACGTGTCATTGGTCCTGAGCCAGTCCACCAGCTTGGTGTGTGATGTCATCGGAAGTCCAACCCCTGTCATCACTTGGTACAAGGATGGGGCTCCTGTAGGTGAAATCCCATTGAATAAGATGTTAAACTGTATTTTGTACAAAAAAATGAATTTACATTTACAACTCTTAAGATCCAGTTTTTGCATAAATGTTACTTTTAAAGGTAAATACACACATCAAAGACACAGTCAGAGTGTAACATGCTGCCTTATAATTTTCATAACCTATACTTAAACTGTGGGTTAGTAAGTCATCTACGAGGATTGGATCACAAAACTTTACAAACACAAAAGTAATGAGAAATTATAATGACCTTTCCTTTCATTTACTAAGTGCTCATAAAATCTGAATGAGCTCTGATCACAGGGTACACTGTCCAAGAGAAAAGACCTGAAACCACATGGATCCTGTGTGTGTGTGTGTGTGTGTGTGTGTGTGTGTGTGTGTGTGTG
>NC_045741.1:13720966-13723450 GCF_008692095.1 Etheostoma spectabile
TGTGTGTGTGTGTGTGTGTGTGTGTGTGTGTGTGTGTGTGTGTGTGTGAAAATACCAGACAGGCCAGCCATGGTGGCAGCAATAGTCAAAGCTGTAATGACAGAATAATTATGATTGATGTGAGAACAGAAAGTTAGCACGCACTTGGCTGTAATATCCCAGTTAGTTGACTGCTTTTTGTTCCCTTGGCTGCCGTACAAGTTATTTCAGCAAGGCACAGATAGGAAATCAGAGCGCTTACTTTAATCTGCTAATAATGACCAATAAAACGATGGATGCTCTGCTCTATGATTGTTTTTAGACTCTAAGCAACAATTTGAAACTTTTCATGTGAATTATGTTTCTCAGCTGAACAGATCTTTGGCTTAGACTTTAGATCCTTTTATCATGATGCCTTACAATACGCTCCATAATTACTGTCAGACAGTATTTCCCAAACTGTAACTTATTCTGTTTTTGCTTTTGTGTTTGATTTAATTTACTTATGTTGATCGACAGATAGTTTCTAGTAACAGCATCCAGATTCTTGACATGAGAAAAACCTTGAGACTACTGAAGGCAGCCACAGTAGACGCAGGCAGATACAGCTGTAAAGCCATCAACATTGCTGGCAGCACAGAAAAAGACTTCTTTCTGGATGTACTTGGTGAGTAAGGGCAGTGAGTACAGTAGTTTTCAATGGCAGAGGTTCTTTCTTTTTTTTGCAGCCAAGGATTCCTAAGAAGATAGAGATAGAGAACGTACGGGGGACCCCCTCATGTATGTCCCTTGGAATGATTTGATGTAGCCTATTTTTTTAATTTCTATAGATTTAAAAATCACAATAGTATTTGTTGAACCAAAAAGCATTTTGTAAAAACAAAAAACAACAATAATTTAACTCAATTTAAATAAAAATACAATTATGGACCCCTTAGCAGAGTGCCACGGACCCCTAGGGGGCCCAGGATCCCACTTTGAGAATTACTGGTTTATGGATACTCTAAAGAAAGGACATATAGAGCTTGAAATCAATTCCACATCAGTGGAAAACCTTTTAAAACATTTTAATACATAAACACAGCCACATGAGAAAGACTCTAAACTTCTTGGGCTTTCTCATTTAATCAGATTTTAGAAGAGTCAGCTAATATGCACTGTTTCTTTGTGTCCCAGTTCCACCAACCATTGTAGAGTCAGGCTCTCCTCTAGATGTTTCAGCCATTGTCAAACAGGAGATAAGTCTGGAGTGCAAGGTGCAAGGAGTGCCTTTTCCCATAATCCAGTGGTACAAGGACAGAAAGTAAGTGCCTTCCAATATTAGAGTATTTACTATTAGGGTAAAAATAATCAATCTAATTTAAAAATTGAGTTAAACTTCTGTTTTTAGGCTGGTGTTTCTTGGTGATCCTAACGTAGAGGTCATCCACAAGGGTCAGGTTTTGAGGATAAAAAGTGTCCGTCTTGGGGACAAGGCACGCTACCAGTGTAATGTCATGAATACAGCTGGCAAACAGTCAAAGGACTTCAACCTCAGTGTATATGGTGAGTGTGGATTTTGACAGATCCTAGCCAGTCAGGGACTACGTACAAAGCTTACTCTTTACATGGTAAACTAACATGACTAAAAATAGCTAAATTATGGATGTCAGATTCGTAATTTGTGTGCCATTGTTTCAGTGCCCCCCTCCATCAAAGGTGGTAACATAACCACAGAGGTCACAGCCCTGCTCGACACAGTGGTAACACTGGAGTGTGAGGCACGCGGAGTGCCCCTTCCTAGCATCACCTGGTACCGAAATGGAGAGGCCATTCTGTCCAACCGTCAAGTTCAGTACGTCGAGCGAGGCCACTACTTGAAGATCCCTCGGGCGCAGGCTTCCGATGCCGGCCAGTACGCCTGCAAGGTGACCAGTGTGGCCGGAAGTGCTGAGAAGAGCTATGAACTGGACGTGTACTGTAAGAGCCTGACATCTGACACCTGATCATATATAGACATTTTGCTTTTTTTTACCGTTCTGTATTTTAGCTTGATACAAATGCTTTTAGAAATTCAGAGCACATTTTCACATTAAATCAGGTTTTTGAACGGAGGAACTTATGGAACTTAAGTTTCCTTTGTCTCTGCATTTGCAATCCTTCTCATATGTTTGGTAATCTGAATCTTATTATTGTATTAATCAGAGCTTTAAGGCATTTGGTTTTCACTCACACAGCATGAAGACTTTTGCATCAGACAGGAATAATTTCAAACAGCTGTGGATAGTCAGCAATTTATTTATTATAAATAAATTATTATAAATATATTATTCTAAAAATAAAATCCTTGAAGAGCATTAAAATGGATACAGAATGGAGGACTTGATGCATAAAGCAATTTTACATGTTGTTGGCTGATGAACGCCTTGTGTGTGAAACGTTAATAAGATATCAGTTAAGCAGAAAAGTCCTAAAAGCTTTAACTCTCCTTTTGTTTGGTTTGTTTTTTAATGCATCCCCCCCCCC
>NC_045741.1:13723460-13732178 GCF_008692095.1 Etheostoma spectabile
TGCCTCCCACCATTGCAGGGGGTGATGATGGGCCAACTGAGAGGAAAGTGATCCTCAGTAAGTCCCTGATTCTGGAGTGTGAGGCTGGGGGACACCCTCCCCCCTCCCTCACCTGGCTGAAAGATGGAGTTCCTGTGCGTGATGGTGAAAGTGTCCGTCTTCTCGAGCAGGGGAGTAAAATAGAAATATTCTCAGCCACGGTATCAGACTCCGGACGTTATGTCTGCGTGGCTACGAGCATCGCTGGAGAGAAGGAGGTCAAATACGACGTCAAAGTTTTAGGTATAGAGATACACAAAAATAACTATATACTATACTAAAAATGACATGCACAGAACATACACACATTTATGCCTCATTGTTTTAATTATTACATTGTCACCGTCCGGCAGACCCAAAGTTACGAGACATGATGACAACAAGTGGGCTGTATTTATTTTCAACCTTTTTAATTTTTAATTTTATAAAATATAACTTTTCTAGTATGTTGGCTTGCTTTTGTGTATGCATGTTGTGGCCTTGCTGTTCTTTCCATAATTTCTCTGTTGGACCTCAATTCTAATTTTTGACTCAAATTGATAATTAAAAAAGAAGGATTTGTCTCCATGCATATCATATGAACAGTAGTTGAATAAATAAATAAAAGACAAACATTTGATTTAGCATATGTCAGGTAAAATGACATCCGTGAAGGTTGTTACCTGAACTGGCCATCCAGGTATAAGAGTTGTAAAGCTGCTTAGAGCCAGGATATCTGTTGATGTTGGTCCAGGATACCTAACATTAATCAGAAACTATGCAGAAAAAACTCTCAGTATGGCTCTAAGTTGGATCAATCATTTAAGTAAAAACTTTAATTGCGAATGTGTATTTCAACCATTAACTCTTTCGCAATCAGTAAATGCCAGAGGGAAAGACAGTGCTTTCTTTTTGGTATGAGACGGATGGAGTTGTTGCAATTTAGGAAGTACCCTCTCCAATGTTTAATCCATAAAAGCAAACTTTATCACTCCAAGAACTTGTCATCTTTAGTTTATTCTTTAACAGTTTGTGCCTGCTAGAAAAATATAGTGCTGTTTACAGCATGATTTAAACCAGCACAGGGAGACCCCAATGGATTTCTAGTCCAACACGTTAACCACTTAGCCACAGCAACTCAAGTGAAACCTGAGCTGATGCAGTTCTTTTGTGCTAAGGTTGTTGCTGTTGGCACCATGTGTGCATTTCACATAAAAATAGACATCTGCCAATTCCCGGCAACCAGAAGATTGCTTGGTATGATATGCCTGGGTCTCTTTTCAGAGCAAGAGACCCAGGCATACCATTTTTACCGATGTTTTTTGGTTATTGTTACTGTCAGCAGCGGAAATAGAGGACTAATAATAAAAGTAATGGAATAACTTTAGTTCATTTTCCAATTGAAAACGTCAAATATAAGAACATCACAGACTTTTTTTTTTTAAATCCTAGTTCCTCCTTTTATTGATGGAGCTGATGACGTGACAGACAGCACGGTGATCATCAACAGCCCTTTGGAGCTGGAGTGTCACGCCACTGGAACACCTGCACCTGTCATTACGTAAGGATCTCCATCTCATGCATACAGATAAACTTAAATACACATACATTTAAATACACATGTATATGTACACACATATTCACTTTAAAATGAATATTTTCCAGGTGGTATAAAGATGGAAAACCAGTCAGACAGGGTGAGGGGTTGAGGGTGGCAGCCAGCGGTCGACGGCTGATTGTGTCCCGCCCTCAGGTCTCTGACACGGCACGTTTCCAGTGTGTAGCCACTAATGAAGCAGGAGACCACGAGAGGGACTTCAATGTGGTTGTCCATGGTAAAATATTAAAATGCTTTGTCATATGTTTTGCACTATAATGTAGTGTTTTCTGACACAGGCACAATAATTGAAATAAATGTAATTTGTGCTTTGAATGCAAGCCACGGGAACGCTCCCACTTTGGGTAAATAATACCCTCTGCCTTTTTGTAATGCCTTTTTTTTCCAAATTTGCTGCAAAGTGTTTTAAAGAGAATAACTATCCTCTTTATCTCCCCAGTTCCTCCATCCATTCGTACCACGGGGCCTGGTGAACATTCAGTGTTTCTCCACAAGCCGATTAGTTTGGAGTGCATCTCCAGCGGCATCCCTCCTCCCAGCATCACCTGGCTTAAAGATGGCCGACCTGTCGACACAACACAGGGGCACCTTAAGGTTGGGATCCTGATTGACCGATTATTATTTTGCTAAATTTTATTACATACCACTGGAATAGGCACAGGGAAACCCCAATGCAGAATGATGCTGCTGAAATGCCCCAAACACTGTAAGTCGTTCAAAAACCGTTGTTGAATTTAAAAAACACTGTTTTGTTTCAGGGTGGTAATTTGAATTGCTGAAATGCAGCACAAAGAAAGAAATTAGGCACTGTTATTTTTTCCAGCTTACAACTGCAGTTGACGTTTTGACTTTTATCTGTGATGCTTTTTATTAAGCTTAAAAACACAGAAATAAAGCATATGATTAACTAAATGACTTCAAAGCACTGAAGTCACACCTGTATTGGCTGATTGGCATCAGCTGTTTGATTCTAAACTGACAAATTCTTCCAACATGTAGAATATACTTTTCTGATCTAAAATATGAAGAAGTTTCTAGTCTGAATTTTGTATGCCCTGTGTTTGTTTGTGCTTGTATCTGTCACAGCTGGAGTTGGCAGGCAGAATGCTAAAGGTCATAGAGTCAAGACTAGAGGATTCTGGGAAATACACCTGCCTGGCCACCAATGCAGCTGGTGAAGCCCAACACCACATACAGCTCAGTGTCCATGGTAACTTAAAGATAAACACAGCACTATCTCTGCATGTTTCTGTCTGTTGTCTCACTCACCTCCTGGTTTCTGTCAGATATACTTCTCTGCTTTCTGTGTCGAGAGACTAGGTGGAGGCAGAAGAATATCATCTGATAAATTATTGTTCTTGTGTGTGTCCCTCAGAGCCTCCCAGTATCCCATATTCTGGAGAGATCATCAACCAGACCATCCTGTCTGGCTTTCCCACTGAGCTTGAGTGCAAGGCCACAGGCAGCCCATTACCTGGTAAGACGTCTCACAAACTTCTTCCTTCACCCTGCTGTGTTCACTCTCAGGCTACAGGGCATAGTTTTCTCTCTATGGCTGAGTTGGAATTGGCTATACTGCTGCTTTCCTTATCTTTAATCATTATTGGAACTGCGGAAAATTGATCTCAGATGATTCCTTACAAGCAGCTTCACTATCTTCCCACTTTCTTTCCGGTGTGCAAATTCAGTACAGATAAGAAGTCACATTCCAGTGTAATTGAACACTCTTTTCTTGGGATGTTTCTGCATTTTACAGCATGTGTTACGTCCAACAATCTGATATCTGTGAAACCATGTTACATGTGAAAATACTTTTTTAGAAATCTGTTTTAATGTAAGCTTCTTTGTCCTAAGCAAAAATATAGAGCCCTGGTTTGTCAGCTACTTTGCTTGGTTGCTTATTCAACAAAAAACATGAAAAAATACACATGTATAAATATATACAGTATAAATTTAAATGTTTTTTTATGCCCGTTACTGTGGACTCACAAATTTCAAAATCACAAGTAGTCAAATAGTGAATTCTATTCTATTCTATTCTATTTAATTCTAATTAACTATGTCCAATTTTTTATTTATTTTTCTTTCTGATGTCATTTTCTGTTTTATGTAATGCATTTTGTTACCCTTTGTGTTTCAGCTATCACTTGGTACAAAGATGGCCGGCCGCTGACAAGTGCCGCTGGGGTGACCATGCTGAATCGTGGCCAGGTGCTGGAGATTGAACGAGCTCAACTGTCTGATGCAGGGATATACAGATGCGTAGCGGTCAACCTGGCTGGAGTTGCTGAGCTATCCCACAACCTGCAGGTGTACGGTGAGTGTCTTTTTATATGACATGCAATACACTGAGATTTGCTGATGTGAATTCAATATGAAATCAGATAAGTGGACATCATAATAATGTTTCTCTATAATTAAGAGATAACTTAGTGACAGGGTTAAGATATACTTTATCCACTAGTGGTTATCCACCGTATCCAACCTCTTAAAACTCCAACAGCAATGTAGAATTTTTCTGTATTTGACTATATGTCATGCATTAATGCAATCCTTTCCTTCCTTGCAGTGCCTCCAATCATCTCCAGCCGAGGTGGTACAGTAACAGTTGTGGTGAACGAGGCTGCCAGGCTGGAATGTGAGGCCACCGGTGTTCCTCCGCCCAGCCTCACATGGCTCAAAGATGGCAGCCCTGTGGCAAGTGTATCACATGGCATACAGGTGTATACATATTTTTGAAACTTGAAACACTATCAATATGTCGATTTTTATAATGAGGCAAAATGTGGCATAATCACCAATCAAATAAGGATAAGAATAATTTAAACATACACATTATAAGACAAATGTTTAATGAAACATGTCAGAGAGTCATGATATTATTCTGTAGATTTTTTGATGATTATATTTGTGTATATTTGTGTGTGTGCTGTGTGCTATGATCTGGTCTCTGACCTGCCCCCCCCCCCCCCCCCCCCCCCCGGCTCAGGTGTTGTCTGGTGGCAGAGGGCTGTCTCTGAACAGTGCACTGGTTAGTGATACAGGCAGGTACACCTGTGTGGCTGTCAACGCCGGAGGAGAACAACATAGAGAGTACGACCTGAGAGTTTATGGTGAGTAAATCAAAATGTGTTAGGAGTTTTTTGACATGAGATTTTGACTTTTAGTGGTGGGTTTTCCCTTTTGCTCACTTTGCTCACCCTTTAGTTGCTCACTGGCTCATAGATTGAGCCATTTATCAGCCAACAATGACATAATTTTCACCGTCATCATGAGCAAGACTTCAAAAATCCTGCACTACATTACAAATAAAGTCAGACCTTAGAGAAGAAGTGTTTTTTTAAATTGGGATGCTTTGCTTAGAATTTTTATATTAAAGTTTTTGTAAAACAGGCACTTTTCCTTGTTTCTCTTCTTGTTTCACTGAGTAATGCTTGTGGTTGATTGTAATATGTCTTTTTACTGAGCAACAGATGCAACACGAAACCTGATTTAACATACTTGAACATTATTTGAAAAAGTCCTCAAGCTAAACATGTGCACGGAGAGGAAGTATGATGTGACGTTTAGCATTCCAATAAACCTTGTCAGTTCCTTACACAGAGCTGAGCTTGATGGCAGATCAGTTGTTATACAAGTCTGATCAAAGATAATGTCACTGAGGTAATAGGAGTAGTAGTTTACATATAAAGCCTGTGCTTGTCTGTGTCTGTCCTTGCATGTCTGATTGAACATATGCATGCAGAATACAAACATCCACATGATGTGTGTTTCCTCAGAAAGATCAAAAAGAGCTTGTCCAGAGAAATAAAGGCAGATTTGTTGTGGTAATTGCTACCACTCTTCTGCAGCTTCCTGTGTCTGGCCAAATACTGAACTGAGGGCCTGTTTCGGTCTTTCCCCAATGACCAGATTCCCCAATGACCAGATTCATTCAAAAACGGAGACAGTCCTGTCTCAATGAAAACTGATAAACAGAAGCTCAGAAGCTTGCCACCTAAACTTGAGTTATATTTAAGAAGTTCAGTTTGCTATTAGAATAGAGACATTGTCATACAGGGGGTGGAATCCTCCAGATGTTTCCTGAGTTTTTGCACAAACTCGTTTCTTCTTCCAACTGCCTTTCTGTGGCTCTAAAATGAGTCCAATAAATGTTGAAGGAAATCTAATTAACCGGTCTCAGCGACACCCATCTTTGGTTGTGATTATACTTAGTCACAGGGGAACAAAAACATTCTTGTGGGAATTTCTCTTGAGTCATTATGTGTCTCAGTGCATGTTTGCATGCAAATATAAATGTAAATGTACATTTACATTTACATTTATATTTGCCATGGAATTTAGGTTTCATGAATTTCTTGAAAATTAAGCTACTCTAATTGTTAATACCACAAACAAATGTTGAACTGGTTTAATGATGCTGTCATAGCCCAAGATAGAATAAGTACATAAAGAGCACCAGATGCTTAATTTAACAGAGCCTGTGCCTCTCAGGAAGCAATCAGTCTTTTTGTTAATGAGATAATGTGAAGAATTTACAGCATTTAGAATGGAATAGCAGGCTAACTTTCAAGTTAAATTGATGTAAAAGAGCACTTGCTAAAAAATAATAAATAGTGTGCATGGTTATCTCATGAAGTGTCTTATTTTGTAAAGATTCTCTTTAATCTGTCAGAGAAACATTTTCAGTAGCTTGCTTTCATGTCTGCCATAGTGCCACCGAACATTAAGGGTGAGGAGGTGAATGCCACTGTGATGCTTGGTCGTCCAGTGGAGCTGCACTGCCAAAGCGATGCAATCCCTCCACCTAAGCTCACCTGGCGCAAAGATGGCCGTCTACTCTTCAGGAAGCCTGGTCTGACTGTCTCAGCAGATGGTAGTTTGCTCAAGGTACAGATGGAGATTATAAAACTATTTTCTTAATCTTTAAAGATGTGATAGTGTTTTCAGACAACTTGAAGTATTCACATAGGTGTTACATGTTTCTGTTGTTCCTTCTAATTAAAACCTTTGTACTTCTTCAATTCACCTCTTTTTTTAATAAAATGTTTATTGGCTGGCTGCCCAGATAGGTGAGTTGGTAGAGCGGGCACTCATGTATAGAGGTTTACTCTTCCACTCAGCAGGCCTGGTTTCGACTCCGACCTGCAGCCCTTTGCTACATGTCATTTCCCCTCTCTCTACTTTTTCATGTCTTCAACGGTCCAGCCAAAAATGCAGTCTGGAAATGCCCAAAAAAATCAAGTTTAGAGTTAGTCAGTTGTTGTTACCAATCTTTAATGATTTGTCTGTATATCTAATTGTTAGGTTGATAGTGCCCAGGTGCAGGATTCAGGCAGGTATTCCTGTGAAGCCACCAATGTTGCTGGCAAAACGGAGAAGAACTATAACCTCAATGTCTGGGGTGAGTTTATTTTAAAGGTTCCATGGCATGAAAATTTCACTTTATGAGGTTTTTTAACAATAATATGCGTTCCCCCAGCCTGCCTATGGTCCCCCAGTGGCTAGAAATGGCGGTAAGTGTAAACTGAGCTCTGGGTATTCTGCTCTGCCTTTGAGAAAATGAAAGCTCGGATGGGCCGATCTGGAATCTTGTCCCTTATGAGGTCATAAGAAGCAAGGTTACCTGCCCTTTCTCTGCTTTTCCCACCCAGAGAATTTGGCCTGCCCATGAGAGAGAGACATCATGGCTTTCAAACTAGCAAAAGGGGCAGTTGATCAAGTCCACACCCCCAGCCTTCCCCCTATCTCCTCCTCAAAAGCTATAGACTCAGAAATGGCACATCCTAGTAAAGCTCATTGTGGGACTGGCTGAATTTCGGGAAAGAGACTTCATATATGGTATTAGGGGACCACTAAGGTCTATATAAAAGCATCCAAAGAGCACCATGTCATGGGACCTTTAATTGGTTCTATTTGTTTGTTATTCTGTCCATAAGAATATGTTTGTGTTCACTAAGATTTTGATTCTGACAAAAGTAAAACATTCAAGTTGTTAAATTAGTATGCAGAGCACTAATGAAGCTGAACCGACTATGGAAGACTGCATGGGCCTGTTACCATACTGTAGTTATCTGTGAACTGACCTGAAGCCTGTTTTATGATAGCAGCAATGGCTGGGCATAATTTTGGTTTAAGTCCCTACATCCACTGTTCTATGTTTAGGTTCCACAGTTGATGTTTTCTTATATTCAGAGTTTTTATATTAAAAATAAAAAAAATAATATACAAACATTTTCTAGGTACCCATTTACATTGTACTCACTTTTAACCTCAGTTAACCAGCACCAGCATGTAACTTGAATAAGACATGAGCGCCTCCTTTTGGTGTCCTGTCATTATTACAGTTTCTCCCAGTATCCGCGACTCAGAGGAGGTGTCTCCTCTAATTGTAATTGAAGGAAGTCTCATCACTCTGGTGTGTGAGTCCAGTGGCATACCACCCCCCAGCCTTACCTGGAGGAAGGACGGTTAGTGTGTGTTTGTTTATAGAGACCCAAAGACACTATATATGGATATTTTATGATGCACTGAATACTGTGTGATTGACATGTTTGAACACCATATCTAACCTTTTGTGTGAACCAGGTTCTGAGCTCAAGTCGGACCAACGACTCAGGGTTTTGTCAGGAGGTCGCCAGCTGCAGATCTCCAGCGCTGAGAGGACAGACACAGCCTCCTACATCTGCATGGCCTCCAGTGTAGCCGGCACCATTTCCAAGGAGTACAGCCTCCAGGTTTATGGTATGTGTGTGCCACCAGATGTGTAACATCGGGTAATCAAAGACATTCTGTTGTTGTTTTGCCTTTTAGATTTCACTGCCAGAAAAGTCTTATCAGTTACAGGGTGGTAAAATCACTAAAACCAGCTCTGAATAAACAAGGTGAAATAATATATAAAACATTACATTTTTTTCTAGTATTTTTTATACCATGATTTAAACTGAAGGGATGTCAAAACAAATTACACATTTATAAAGTCATGTTTGTATTATCTTTACAATTAATGAAACACAATTAAGATAACTGGATCTACTGTTCCTGACAGTTTGACAGAAAGGTGTATATTTATGCAACAAATG
>NC_045741.1:13732188-13758629 GCF_008692095.1 Etheostoma spectabile
TAGAGCGTGTCCACCAACTCACTGGCTTCTCCCACTTCAGTCCGCCCTTCCATTAGACGCAGCGAGGGCGACACCAATGCCGTTGCTGTGACAAAAGGAGGTGATGTGACCCTCCAGTGTGCTGCAGAAGGCGTGCCACGACCAGCGGTAACATGGCTCAAAGATGGGCGGCCTATCACCGGGCAGCACGGTGCCAAGGTCCTCAACGAGGGAAGGCTGTTGCAGATTAAAGATGCTAAGGTGTCAGACACGGGACGCTACACCTGTTTTGCTGTCAATGTGGCGGGACAGGCTGACAGCAGGCATGATATCAGTGTACATGGTATGAATTATCAAATATTATCATTAAGTTTTTTTTGCTTTAACCTTTTTTGTTCTTAAGTTTGGAGAGTTATAGTCCAACCTAAGGTCTTAAATTGTCTTTCTATCCCTTCCCTTTATTCCCTCTCCTCTTGTTCAGTCCCACCTAGTATAATTGGTCAGGTACATTTGCCAGAAAATGTGAGTGTTATAGTGAAGAACCCAGTTGCTTTGAGTTGCGAGGCTTCTGGCATCCCTCTTCCTGCTATCTCTTGGCTGAAGGATGGTCGGCCAATCAAAGCTACAAGTGCAGTGCGCATCCTCTCGGGTGAGTTCCTTTTTGACTTTCCGGACTTGATGACAAGTTACAGAACTCATAAAATATGCAGTATTAAAAATATTATTGTTTTAAGATTTGCTTCTATGTGTTATGTATCATGTCATATATCTTCATAGATTTATATCAGTCTTTCTTAGTTTAGTGTCCCATTCATTAAGGAACTGACTCAAGGAGTGCAAGCTACCAAGAATATGAATGATAGTCTGAATTTTCAGCGGAGTAACTTGTACTATTTTGCTTCCTAGCTGGGTTTCAAAGGCCAACCAGTTGCAATACATCATCAGTAATAAGATGTAATAGGATCACAGCAACTGGGGCCAAACTCAACAGAATGAGATTGGAGTGAAAACTGTGAAAAAGGAGCAATTGCTTTGGAGTGTGTTTTTTAACATTTAACAAGATGTATTGGGTGCTTCCAAATTAAACCATTTCAATTTGAATTAAATTCAATTTTATTTATATAGCGCTAAATCACAACAACAGTTATCTCATTGCGCTTTTCATAAAAGAGCAGGTCTAGACCGTACTCTGTGATGTTGTTTACAGAAACCCAACAATTCCCACCAAGAGCAAGCACAAGGCAACAGAGGCAAGGAAAAACTTCCTTTTAAGAGGCAGAAACCTCGAGCAGAACCATAGCTCAGGGTGGGCGGTCATCTGCCTCGACCGGTTGGGTTGAGATAAAGAGACAGACAGAGAAAGAGAGAGGGAGAGAGACAGAGACAGAGATAGACAGACACAGTAATAGACAGACAGACAGAGAAAAGACAGATAGAGAGAGACTTGGAGAATTGTAGCGGAGGGTGTCGAGCAGGAACATGGAGGCAGCAGGTCACTCCAACCACAGATCCAGACTCCACAGCTCCAGAGCCAGAAACACCTGCAGGAAGCGATAGGAGAAGAGAGGAGAACTTTTTCGGAAGAGGTTTAATTACAGCTACTTTAAAGTACTGTGGTACATAACTTGTTAATAAAGACAGTTTGATTATATCTAGTAGAGAAATGTTGACTAAGGTTTAAACTTCTGTAAGTAGTCTAGTCAGGATGGGGTCTAAGAGGCAGGTTGATGGTTTAAATGAAGAAATAATAGAATTAAATTGATAAAGATCAAGTGAAGCAAAGCAGTCTAAACATATATCTGATTTTACAGCTGTTTCTTAGGTTCCTGAGTCAGTGCCAGTTAAAGGCAGGTCTTGGTGAATTTTGTTCCTAATAGTTATGATTTTATCACTGAAGAAGCTCATAAATTTAAATAAAACGCTTTCACTTAATAATCTGTACCATTCTCTGCCAAGTTCACTCATTTGGTTTTTGACTTCATGATTTTGTGCATAAACTCAGGATAATGGATTATTTTTGGATTATTTTTTGGAACCAATCAAATGTCATTTTTTAGGTCTTATGGAGGTTAATTCAGTGCACTGTAGAGTTCACACTGTGTCAATGTTTTTCACTTGTTTTCTCAGGAGAATCTCATGAACCCTGTTAAGACAAGTGTTTTAAAGAGAGATGCAGTTAGTTTAAATCTGCATGAAGTGGTTTGTAAATGTTTTAACAGCTGTGTGCCTCAGAGTCTAAATTCCTTCTGTCAGTCGATTCCACTTTTCAAAGAGGGGTGATTGACGTTCAACAGGCTTTAAAATGTTGTTTACACATCCATTGGGTGTTTTACCTATGTGAAAAGGTTAGATTTACGCTGACATAGCTTTTGAAAACATTCCATGATGACAATAGATATATGACAATAATTGGCCCGTTAAATCTCTAGGGGGCCGGAGCCTGCGTCTAATGCATGCTGCAGTTGAGGATGCTGGGAGGTACACCTGTATTGTGTCTAACAGCGCTGGAGAGGAAAGGAAGAATTTTGACCTCAACATCCTAGGTAAAGATATTAGAAACCTGTTTTAGTATTTTGTTAGATTGCATCATATTGAATGAAAATGTCTTCAACATCAGTGAAGAGATTAAAATACTTTTTAAAAGTCTGTTTACATTTATACGGTTGGTTGTTCGATTTCATTTGACATCAATTAAGAGATGTGATGAGCATGTATTTTTATTGTGAATGAATGGGGAGACAGTGAGAACCATGTAATTGATTTTCAGTCTAATTCGACAGTTCCGCCAAGCATTGTGGACGAGGGAACTGTGGTGGATACTAAAGTCAAAGAACAACACAACATTACTCTCATTTGTGAGGCGTCAGGTAATTGACATAATCAATACATATCTGCATTGAAATCTAAATGATCTTCTAATGTAAATTATCTTGATCAACCCTTAGTGTAAATTACTACTACTAAATGACAATTAAAGATACATTAATTTCTAACCTCACATAATCATTTTCCAGGTAACCCTGTACCAGAGATTAAATGGCTGAAGGATGGACAGCTCTTGTTGCCCGACAGACGCCACCAAGTTTTGTCTCATGGTCGTTTCCTCCAAATCTCCTGGGCCCAAGTTGCAGACACCGGCAGGTACAGCTGCCAAGCATCCAACAGTGCAGGGGATCGCAGTCGGCACTTCAACCTCAATGTCCTTGGTACAAACACAACTCTTCAATCATTTCTAAAATGAATCAGAGTATTTGAGATGAATTTAAGAAATGTTCTAGATTTAATTTCTTTGCTCTTTACTCCTTTTTTGCCAGTTTCTCCCACCATTGCTGGGTCAGGTCCTGACGGTTCTTCAGAAGAGGTGACAGTAACTCTAAGCAGCCCCACCTCTCTGGTGTGTGAAGTCCAGTCCTACCCTCCTGCTCTCATCACCTGGCTCAAAGACAGCACTCCGTTTGAGTCCAGTCGCAATATTCGAGTCCTTCCAGGTTTGAAATCAAACACACATAACAATATAGTCAAACTAAATAAAATACAGTAGTAAAGTGCATCTTTTGTCATTCTTCATCCATGTTCTTACAGGTGGGCGGACCCTGCAGATTCTCAATGCTAAAGAAGAGAATGCTGGGAGATATACCTGTGTGGCCACTAATGAGGCTGGAGAGAAACTGAAGCACTATGAGGTCAAGGTTTATGGTGAGATTCCTGCATCTTTGAAAACATGCTGTATATTTCTTTACAAGAAAGAAAAAGTAGAGTACAGTGTAAATAATAATGATTATATTTTTAACAATAATTTAACTTTTAACTTTTGATCAGTAAATTATTGATGTTGGATGAAGGATGATCGTATAAACATACCTATATAAATTTGTCAATGTCATCTAAAACATGTTTCTTGACTGCAGTCCCCCCTCAGATTAATAAGAATGATATCCCAGGGGAAGGACTGGCCCCGAAAGAGGTTAAGATCAAAGTAAACAGCACACTTACCATGGAGTGTTCAGCTCAGGCGTTTCCTACCCCAGCACTGCAGTGGTTCAAGGACGGAAAGGTATCACTCTACTTTGATTCCAAGGGAGCTTATAGGAGTAAATAAGAAAATAACTTGTAAAAGCTAGAACTTCTTTTTTTCTCCACAGATCCTGCGTGCAGATGACCATGTGTCAATAACAGCTAACGGTCGTATTGTTCAGATCAAGCATGCTCAGGTGTCAGACACTGGCCGCTACACCTGCGTAGCCACTAATATAGCTGGAGAGGATGAGAAGGACTTTGATGTAAATATACAAGGTGAACTGGGTTGACTGATGCTGATGCGTTAACTGAGACTATTTGTACATTATATGGGCTCAAAGAGTATTCTCAAGCTGTGACTTTTTATTGTAATACTAAAAACTGCACATTGAAAATTGTTAAAAACTGAAAAAATAATTTGGACCAACCACACTTTGAAATAAAGTTTCCAAAAATGCTCAAAGAAGAGTTTCAACATGTTTACTCTTTGTCTTTTTCCCTTTTTTAGTACCACCTCATTTCCAAAGGCCTGGTGGAGTTGGTGATACCACGTCTTCCCCAGGCTTAGGAGGGGATGTTCGAGATGTGATTCTTAACAATCCCATCTCTCTGTACTGTGAGACCAATGCTGTCCCCCCTCCAACACTCACGTGGTTCAAAGATGGACATCTGCTGACCTCCAATGACAAAGTTCTGATTTTGCCAGGTGAGTTGACAAATAAAACAGAGCAAAAGAGAAGGAGGAGGACAGAATGAGTTCATACTAACATTTGAGAGTGTTATTCTCAGGTGGCCGAGTGTTACAGATTCCCAGATCCCAGGCGGAAAACACAGGCAGGTACACGTGTGTGGCTGTCAACGAAGCAGGAGAAGACTCCATTCAGTATGATGTTAGAGTGTTATGTAAGTAAAAACACTTTTCTTTGTGGTAGAAGTATCAGTCAGTTTAACAAAGCTAGGGGGGAAGTATTTTCACATAGGGCAGTTTGTCATTGTGAATTTCTGTCCTGCACCAGTGCCCCCAACCATACGGAGAACAGACAGCGATATGCCTGATGAGGTCACAGTGTTAGTCAACAAAACTACGCAACTGGAGTGTGACGTGGATGGAAACCCCGCCCCCAAGATTACCTGGTTTAAGGACAGCCAGCAAGTCAGCTTTGATGGGCCACATAGAATCCTATCTAATGGGCGAACACTTCAGGTAACAACCAGGAAGTATAAGTCATTGACATGTTTAATGCCATAGCCAATATTTACTTTATTAAACAATTTCAAGTCAAAGTTTCTCTAATATACCAATTGCCAATAAAATCCACAGAAAATAGAAACCCTTGTAAAATGCAATGCAGTCCATGCAATAAATTCTACATTTATGAACAACTTTCTAAGGTCCAGATAAATCAAACACACATTGGTAATATCTGTCCCATTAAAAAGAAATAGAAAATGGTATATTTTGTCTATGTATAGTAGATTCAGCTCTTACTATTTCTCTCTTATGTTCAGGTGTTGAATGCTCAGGTATCTGACACAGGGCGCTATGTGTGTGTGGCTGACAATGTGGCTGGAAGTGCAGAAAAATCCTTTAACCTTAATGTCCATGGTGAGTCACATGTAAAATGTAAAAATACATTTACATTCGAAACTGTCTTATTTTTATCAATTTGTAAAAAGATAATGTTGAAAATACTTCTTTTCACTTAAACTTAACTGTTGGGAAAAAACTGGAAAAGGTTATGAAGCATTAAAAGCATACTTGCTATACTGAAGGTTTTCTTTTCCCTCTCAGTCCCTCCCACCATTATCGGCCTGAGTCCTGAGACTGTGACTGCGGTGGTGAACAACTTTGTGTCTCTCTCTTGTGAAGCTATTGGTTTCCCTCCTCCCACCTTGAGCTGGCTAAATGACAGGGGCCCCATTCAGGCCAACACCAATGCACTCATCATGCCAGGTACTGCAAATTTGGGTCACATGTAATAGAACGAACATTGAGCATTGGGTGACAACAGAAGCTACTTTGCATTAAAAGAATAATTATGATATCTGGATATGAGCATACCAGAAAAATGATCCAAAATAGTAGATTCTGCTAGTGTCTGTGTGTCCATTTGTGCCTTCAGGTGGTCGTACGCTACAGATTCTAAAAGCAAAAGTATCTGATGGAGGAAAGTACAGATGTGTAGCCATGAACGCAGCAGGAGAGGCTTACAAACATTTCCATCTCACTGTATTTGGTTAGTCCACATTCACACTTTGTGTACTGTACACTGATCGCCTGACTTTGCATGATAAACTTACTTTAAATATTTTCTTCTGTCCTCGGCCTCTCAGTTCCTCCAAGTATCCGGGACAGTAGTGGGGACTCTCCTGTTGTGGTGAATGTGCTCGTTGGGAAATCCGTAACTCTGGAATGTGAGTCCAACGCTGTACCTCCTCCCACCATCACCTGGTACAAGAACGGCAGGGTGGTGACAGAATCAGCAAACCTGCGCATCCTGGCAGAGGGACAGATGCTTGAGATCCAAAGCTCAGAAGTAAAAGATGAATGGATGCCATGTTGTCTGTTCTGTTTCTTTTTATTGATAGCTGTTGTTTTTTAATGTTTTTTGTTGTTGTCATTTTTTGTCAACCTCTTTTCTCCAGGTATCTGATACTGGACAATATGTTTGCAAGGCCACTAATGTTGCTGGACAAGTGGACAAGAACTTCCACTTGAATATCTATGGTAGTGATCATTATAGATATCCATTTATTCAAAAATGTGAACATTCATAAAAACACATCATGTTTTTCAAACAATGCTTACAATACTTACAACATAATATTGAAGAATGATCTCTGTCTCTTTCTCTCATCAGTACCTCCAAGTATTCATGGCCCAGCAGAGGAGAATGTTGTGGAAACCATCAGTAACCCAGTTACCTTTGCTTGTGATGCTACTGGCATCCCTCCTCCAAGCCTCACTTGGTTGAAGAATGGACGACCCATAGGTACGCCTACATTTAGATTTAATTGAGCTGCACTGTAAGTGTTTAGTAATCACACAAACTACAAAAAAACTGTTTTGTCATTTGTTAACGTCCTCCTGGGAAAGATTATTCATTATTCATCTGTATCTTACATCTAAATCAATTTACCTGTTGTTTCTCAACAAATATTACACAGGAAAAAAAGTAAAGGTGTAAGGGGTATCATTACATAACTAGGTACAGTAGCTTTGTCATTATCATTTCCCTTATACCAAACATATGAGCCTGATATTTCTGTAGAGAACTCAGAGTCTCTGGAGATGCACATCTTCTCAGGAGGCAGCAAGGTGCAGATTGCACGGTCACAGCTTTCTGACAGCGGCACTTACACATGTGTGGCTTCCAACGTGGAGGGCAAGGCACGCAAGAGCTACCACCTCACCATACAAGGTACATGCGCATGCATAGCCTCAGTCATTATAAAACAATTATAACCCTTCTCTAGAGATCAATTTCAAATTAAAGGAATGCAAAAGCTTGTTTGTTTCCAGAGAAGCCCCATAGAATATTATTAAAACATAGTTTTGTCAGGCTTTGTGTCGACCGTAACCTGTCAAGCTTGTCAAGGTTATATGTTATCATAAAGAAATGTATTGTACTTACCATTTCATTATTTCTCATGGTATTCATAGGATTGCACTAAGATCAGTAATTATGTCTTAGTCCCTCCCAGTATCTCTGGATCAGAGCTCCCCAGTGAAATGGGAGTTCTGCTAAATGAAACCATCCAGCTGGTTTGTCGAGCCCAGGGAACTCCAACTCCAACCATCCAGTGGTTGAAAGATGGGAAAGTCATCAAGAATACAAGGATAGAGGGGCTCAGGTAATGCTTGCCACACAAAAGAATAACAAAATAGAAGATAAATGGAGATTTCACAGTACACCACTCAAGTGATAAATGATGTTACAATGATCATAATGATGATGATGATGTAATGCTGCCTTTGTGTTCAGGATCAGTCCAGATGGCAGCACACTCACTGTGACTGGAGCCCACACCACTGATAGTGGCAAGTACACCTGTGTGGCCTCCAACACTGCAGGAGACGAGGACAGGATATTCAATCTGAATGTATATGGTGGGTTTATTTCATTTTCCAAATGTATTGTCCAGTACAAACAGTCTGAGTCACTGTTGTCCTTGACGATGACATGACGAGTTTGTTTTCATGTCACTGAACCTGCTTCCCATTTTACTTTTCCAGTGCCTCCTGTGATAGATGGCAACAAAGAGACAGCTGAGCACCTGACCACAGTTCTGGACAGTTCTGTCAACATTGAGTGTGTTGCTGCAGGCTCTCCTCCGCCACAGCTCAACTGGCTGAGAAATGGCCTGCCTCTGCCGGTGTCCTCCCACATACGACTTCTTTCTGCTGGGCAGGTGCTCCGGTAGGTCAGTGGACAGGGCATAAGAAGAGTATGTTACACATGGTGCTGCATCAAGAACAATTTCTTGTGCATCTTGTGTATGGGATAATGCTGGTCCGCGATTATTGCAAAACATTGTTTGAGATATAGGTGTAATTCTTTATCTATGTTTTGCAATTTTGTATTTTCCTACTATTAAATCAGTATGGAAATTCACCCTGCATAAAACAATTTCACTGTAATGGGTTGCATTAGAAAGTGATTCAAGGTTTAATATAAGCTGTTTCAAATATTTTGCTGCTCTACTAACAATAAAAGGGTTAAAAACAATGGTTTGTTGGTTCTTTTACCCGTAGTTAAAATGTAATGTGATACTTATATGTTGTACCTTTTGCATTTGTCAGGATTACAAGAACTCAGGTGTCCGACAGTGGCACCTATACCTGCGTCGCATCAAACAGAGCAGGAGTGGACAACAGACATTATAACCTACATGTGCATGGTGAGTCTGAAAACATTACTTGCTTCTAAAATCTGAGGAATACATCACAGCAATAAATAATAATCATTTGTAATTTTTATTACTCTCCTCAGTCCCACCCGGTCTGGATGGGGCAGGGAGCACAGAGGATGTGACTGTAGTCAGAGGAAACTTGGCTTCTTTGCTGTGTAATGCTGATGGGACCCCGATGCCCACTGTGTCCTGGCTTAAAGAAGGGGTAACTCTAATTCCTGACCCACACCTCAAATTACTCAACCTGAATACCACTGTGCAAATCTTCCAGACCCAGGTCAATGATACAGGACGCTACACCTGTGTGGCTAACAACACCGCTGGTCAAGCAAGCCGACACTTTAACTTGAAAGTGCTAAGTGAGAAAAAACATATTATAGCTCTTATTTTCCAGCTTCTGCTTTTGATTCATGGATGAGAAAGTAAATTTAATTTGGTTTACGTTTTCTTATTCAGACCCTCCACTCATCAAGGGCTCTAGTGTACCAGCAGAAGTATCTGTTGTGGTTAATAATGTACTAGAGCTTCATTGTGAGGCCTCAGGTATACCTACACCCTCTCTGACCTGGCTGAAGGATGGACGTCCGCTCCCACAGACAGACAGTCTGCTCCTCCTCCGGGGAGGAGAAGTGCTTCGTGTGGCCTCGGCACAGGTCAGTGACCAAGGATTTTAACGGTGAAATTGAACACGTTTCTCTAAAATTTTAAACCATACTTTTTTTACATAGTGTATATAATAACATAATTGTGGTGATTTTATTTGTCTATTGAGTCTTTTTCCACAATTTCTTTATACTTTTTTTAACTTTTACTCAGTTGGAGGACACAGGCAGATACAGCTGCTTAGCCCACAGTCCAGCAGGAGATGACGACAAGGAGTTCCTAGTTCGAGTACATGGTGGGTAACACAGATGTGTAATACACATTTCAATGTGTGTGTGTGTGTGTGTGTGTGTGTGTGTTTGTGTGTGTGTGTGTGTACGTACATAACGTGGAAAAAATCTATGGCTTGAGGGTAATTCAATTTAGTCAATCTGTATTTAGTTAATAAACATATTTTACTCATATTCTTTTTTCATACTTTTCATACTTGTCTAGACAATTAATAAATAATAAGGTGAGATGTGATTGGGCTATAAAACTCAATGTCAGCCTTGGTCTCTCTCTGGTTTTTTGGTAACAGTTCCCCCTAACATTGCGGGGGAGAGCACACCTCAGGACATGTCAGTGCTGCAGAACAGACAGGTGACTATGGAGTGCAAGTCCGATGCCGTTCCACCTCCAACTCTGACCTGGCTCAAAGATGGCCAACCATTGCAGGTCAGAAATCAAAATCAAACAAACAACTGTCCACAAAATGAATTCTCCTGAAATGTATTTACAAATTACTTTTTACCTTTGTGTAGGCATCTGCCCGTGTGCGTATTCTGTCCAGTGGCCGTTTCTTACAGATCAACATGGCTGAGCTCAGCGACAAAGCTCAGTATACCTGTGTGGCCAGCAACATAGCTGGCAAGACCACGCGACAGTTTAACCTGGCTGTCAATGGTACAGTTTAATATTTAACCTACAACTAATGTAAATATAGAGATACTGTACTGTATATCCTTTCTTATAGAGATGAACAATTCCGTCTGTAATTAGTAATAGAGCTGAATTCATTACCCAGCTATAAATGAGTAAACAAATATGTATTTGTTACCTGTCCCATCAGTGGCCCCAATTATCAAGGAAGGCTCCCAGACAGTGTCAGTGCACATCAACAATCCAGCAGTGCTTGAGTGTGTTGTAAGTGGAGTGCCACCGCCTCGTGTAACCTGGAGGAAGCATGGTGCCATATTGGCAGGAAACAACCAAAGGTAACGTCATTTAACAACAATGTGTTTTGTATTGTATTGTCATTATTATCCAACAATTGCATATGCAGTTCTATTTGATTAACATCATGTATTAATGGTGACCATGATTTTAAATCTAGAAAGTAGATCCTATTCCTCTGTGCTGTACCTTACCCAGTTTGTAAAATTGTGTGCAGGTACACATTTGCAAAGGATGGGTCATTACACATCCACTCTGCTCAAGTCACCGACACTGGACGCTACCTGTGTATGGCAACTAATCAGGCTGGGACACAACACAAGAGAATAGATCTGCAAGTATATGGTGGGTGGCAAATATGTGCATATAAAACACATGAATACTTTTAAACTGTCATCCAATCATTTTATGATCCTTGGTTCTCATCTTTCAGTGTCTCCCTCCATCGCTGAAAGCCACACTAATGTGACGGTTACAGTCAACGTTCAGACCACCCTGTCTTGCGAGGCCACCGGCATACCTAAACCCACCGTCAGCTGGATGAAAAACAGTCGTGTCATCAATACTGACCAGAACGAGAATATGTACAGGTTGATCCAGGTTTTCTCCCTCTCTGTTTTCTAATTCAAGACTCTAAACTCACAAATACAAAACTGGAATTTAAGACCACATTAATTAACAGCTTTATTGCTTTAGTGTTACATTGTAAGATTCACAGTTTTAAAATATATACCATATATCTCATTGATTTTGCCTTTTTTAAAGCGTGGACATAAAAGTGAAACTACTCTTCAATCCTAACTTTTTTGTTATTTCCAGATTACTTTCATCAGGCTCCCTGGTAGTTATAGCACCAACAGTGGAGGATACAGGAGTTTATGAATGTGTGGTCTCTAATGAGGCAGGGGAAGACTCCAGATTCATCAACCTCACTGTCCACGGTGAGTGACACATCATTTGTTTACAAATTGATCATTCTTTTTACGCTATGTTCATTGATGTTGTGTCATTATTTGATTGAATTTATCTTTCAGTCAACATTTTTAACATTTAATTTCAAGATTGTTCTTAAATTTCCCATCTTATCTCCCTGTAGTTCCTCCATCAATAGCAGATGAACCCACAGAGCTCATTGTAACCAGACTGTCCCCGGTGGTCATTGCCTGCACTGCATCTGGCGTCCCAGTGCCCACAATCCACTGGAGCAAAGATGGCATGAAGCTTCCCAAAGAGGGACAGGGCTACAGCATCCTGCCCACAGGTTAGAATCAGAATTAATGTAAATAGTACAACACATTTATTTGTCACAACTTTTCAAACGGCCACCCACAATTCTTTATAGCAGTAATTGTTCTCAAAATATGTTGTCACATATGACATATAGGTATATCACTTTATTAGCTTTATTAATTATGTTGATTGGGTGTCTGTGCTCAGGTCCAATCGAGATCATCTCAGCTGAGCTCAGCCATGCAGGACGCTACTCGTGCACGGCCAGGAATGCTGCAGGCTCCACTCACCGCCATGTGCAGCTCACAGTGCAGGGTAAAAAAATCTTAAGAAACAATTTATCAAGAGACACACTACTGTTTAGGGACTGTCTAGAGTACAAAAAGCCCAAAAATATGTATTGTTTAGAGCTTAACTGCATGTGATACTAAATAATACAATGTATGCATTTTGCATTAGGCTAAGACTCTGACATGCTTTTACTTAATTTTTTACCATCCCTCTCCTCAGACCTCCCAGTGATCCAGTCTCATCCCTCCACCCTAGATGTGATTCTCAATAACCCCATCACTCTGCCCTGCAGGGCCACAGGCTTGCCCAGACCCACCATCACCTGGCAGAAGGAGGGCATCAATATACCCACCACAGGTAATTAATCCTGCCTACGTTTATGTGTCAATAATCATAAGTTATCAGTCATAACATCATGTCTCTTGCTTCATGCCAGATGGAAGTTTCACAGTGCTGCCTAATGGAAGTCTGCAGATCACTAAGGCCTCTGTGTCAGATTCTGGGACATACATATGTGTGGCTCAAAACCCTGCAGGCACTGCGCTGGGCAAGACCAAACTCAGAGTACAAGGTGGGGCACACACTCAAGTCAAAGTAACTTGACTAACAGATGTATTATGTAATTACTCAGCAGTTCTGCACGTGGATGTAAGAAGAACACCTTCGAAAGAGTATTCTGATAAAATATACTTGCATTAAATGAGACTTTTGATAAAATAAAATCAGTATCCTGATACTGTAGGTAACAGTTATGTGTCTAACAAGTTCGAACATGCACTCCCTTTAGGCATCTAAATCCATGTTTAACAGCCTAATTGCTTATTTTGCTAATGTTGTCAATACATTTAAATGTTTTGACTCAATATAGTTTTTCTATTTGCTGTGTCCTGCAGTTCCGCCAGTGATCAGCTCACAGACTCAAAAGTACCTGGCACCTGTGGACTCCTCTGTGACGCTACACTGCCAAGCTGATGGTTCCCCACCCCCCTCTGTCACATGGTACAAAGACGGTCAGCCGCTGACTGAATCTGTACGCCAGCGGGTTCTCAGTTCAGGATCCCTGCAGATCTCTTTCATCCAGCCAAGCAATACTGGACGATACACTTGCACTGCTGCCAATGCAGCGGGCACTGTCAGCGCTGTGATGAGCCTCACAGTACAGAGTGAGTTTCAGTCAATACAGTATTTCAAGCCGCATCACTGAACACCACACACTATGTTTCTATAATAATAATTTAAAACCACAATTCACATAAAACCTAAGGTACCATTTCTCTCTGAAAAGATGATGTTGCTACTTGGCCCACCACACGCACTTTGTCTTTGAGTGAATTTGTTTGCATTCCCTTTACTAAAAAAACTTCAGTAAAGGGAGTGAACACTTCGCTAGGTACACCATCTGTGATTGCAAGGAAGTTTTTGTTGTATTTTCCTGGTCTTAAATTAGCATTCCAACTAATTTGTCTCAAAATGTAAAATGTAGTGTACAGCGCATTAGGGGCTGCCAATCCCCTGTGTAATTGTATATTTTATAAAACCATAACTAGACAAAACATTTGAAAAAAATGACTTCCTTTGCAGTCCCACCTTCCATTCGTGGTGGAGAGCTGGAAGTAGCAGTGGTGGAAAACAGTCAGGCTCAGCTGGTGTGTGTGGCGGAGGGGGTCCCTCAGCCCAGCCTGTCCTGGGAGAAGGACGGTAATCCTCTAAGTGAAAGCACAGGGGAGTACACAATCCTGCCCTCTGGAGAGCTGATTATAGACATTGCTCAGGTAAGGGAAACATAGGGAAAACAACACATCATCTTTCTGTTTGTTAATGTCTGTAGATTGCTGGAACGTGAAACTGGCTTGTTTTAAATTTAGCCTACAGTAGGTGGCTTAAGTTGCTTGTCTTGCATCAAAAAGATGCATTTAAAGACTTTATGCATGCTCCCACTCTCCTCATCTCCCCTCCCTCTGTACCAGCCTGACGATGCTGGAAGTTATACGTGTGTTGCCACAAATGCAGTTGGACAGGACAGTCGGACAACAACCCTGTCTGTTCATACTCACCCCGTCTTCACTGAGCTGCTCGGAGATGTGGCCCTCAACAAGGGAGAGCGCCTCGTACTGGCTTGTGGAGTCAGTGGCATCCCCCCACCTAGAATCACATGGGCTTTCAACAACAACATCATCCCAGGTATATAGCAAGGTGCCCATTGATTAGGAACATGTTTTGAAACTTATACCCCCCCCCCCCCCAATTATGTGGCTGTATTTGATATATTATATTAAAGACTTGTAACTTTGTTTCTCTCTTATTATCTTTTACTGCCTTCGGTTAATGCTTTAGTTCACTATAACCACATGAACGGCCACACTGAGCTGGTGATAGAGAGAGTGAGCAAAGACGACTCTGGCACCTACACTTGTGTGGCAGAAAACACCGTAGGAACCATCAAGTCACTGGGCTTTGTCTATGTCAAAGGTAAAACCACACTGCCATGAAACTATTTCTCTCAGCTTCATTTTACTAATGTCCCCATATTTAGCATTTACAAGCAGAGTATAAACGTTGATTAAACGGTTTATAACACATTTAATGTAGTTGTAAGCAGATTTATGCAATGTATTTGTTAACAAATACCTCCTCATGTGGGCACAAAGTGGATGCTGGTCCATAAACAGATAATGAATGACAGTTACATATATTACAACTTAAATGTCCTCATAGCTGCATACAACTGCGTTATAGTGCCATTTATCAAATGTTTGTATGCTGTTTATAACTGCTAAGTAGGGGGCATTTAAAGTAAAAAGCTACCATGTGACTCACAACTCAACTCTAATCAAGTGATGTGTCCATGATGTCAACTTATTCTGTCTGTCTCCAGAGCCGCCTATCATTGATGGAGACCTTCACTCCAACCGTATTGAACCCCTTGGTGGTAATGCCATCCTGAACTGTGAGGTCCGGGGAGACCCCCTGCCCACCATCCGGTGGAGCAAAAGTGGGATAAATATACAAATCAGCAACCGCATCCATCTGCTGGACAACGGCTCTCTTGCCATCTATGGCACAGTGGTAGGAAAACACATGAGACTGAGACCACCTATGTGTAATACTCTGTACATAATGTTGTCAAAAATGTAATTTGGCGTTTCAAACAGTAATTTATAAAGTATATATACATACATATTTTGAAACTTATTTGTAAACCCATTATTGTAATGATGAACTGTGTTTTCATTTAAATTTATGCAGAGTGAAGACGCAGGCAACTATATGTGTGTGGCAACAAATGATGCAGGGGTGGTGGAAAGGAGTGTCACCCTTACCTTGCAAAGTAGGTGTCTTTATTCTATGTGTCAGTCCTATTTAGCATAACATTTAACATTTGCTACATTAACAATGTGAAAGTTGTTAACCTAACCTAAAAGGTTACTCCAGCGATTTAGTATTACACCTTAAACGATGAAAGCATCAGTAGCTGTTTTCTTTGTGCTCCTTGTGTCTAGTAAACTGGTTTTGATGTGTTACATCATTGTAATTCCTCCTTAAAGTTTTAATCACACGGATCTGCCTTTCTCCCAGGTGCACCCACCATTATAGTGGAGCCAGTGGAGACAGTGGTAGATGCTGGATCCACTGTTGTGCTCAACTGTCAAGCAGAGGGTGAGCCTACTCCCGTGGTAGAGTGGTCCCGCCAGGGGCGCCCCCTGCTGGGCAACGACCGCTTCTCTTCTCTGTCCAATGGTTCCCTCAGGATCAGCAGTGCCCAGAAGGAGGACACAGCTGAATATGAATGTGTTGCCAGGAACTTGCTGGGATCAGTGCTGGTCAGGGTCACTCTTACTGTACGAGGTGAGCTGAACTTTGTGGGGATTCTTTTCGTTCTGCCATATTTTAAGTCAATTTCCATTAAAAAAAAGTATTTATTCTCTTGTATAACCTCCTCAGTGAAAGCAAAAACAAACAATCATCTAAATTAACAAATTAAGTTACCGTACATTAATTTGTTTTTACAGTTCATGGGGGCTACTCCGAGTGGGCAGAGTGGGGTCGTTGCAGTGTGTCCTGTGGTGTCGGGACCCAGAAGCGGCTGAGACAGTGTAACAATCCTCTACCTGCCAATGGAGGACGTGACTGTGCGGGATCAGACACAGAGACTCATAGTTGTCATGGAAAGCCCTGTCCAGGTGAGAGTGCTTTGATAATTCAGTACTTGTAAAAGAGACTGGTTGCAAATAGCACATGTGGTAACAAAGGCTGTACCATTTTCCCTCTACAGTGGATGGGAAGTGGTCAGAATGGTCTCTCTGGGAGGAGTGTTCTCGTACTTGTGGTCAAGGCAACAGAACCAGGATCAGGACCTGCAGTAACCCTCCAGCTCAGCATGGAGGCAGGCCTTGTGAGGGGAAGGCAGTGGAGGTCATCATGTGCAGTGTCAGACCTTGTCCAGGTGAGTGACCATATACTTTTTCTGTAAATCCACCAGAAGACTGTCAGGTGTATGAATAGGGGGTATGATAAGGTGCACCTGGCAGGAATGATTGTCTAATCTCAAATGGATCTAAAAAGCTCATAATTGCATTTCATTACACTTTTCTCAATTTGTAAATACTAAAGTCAAATGTATTGGAGTAGATATATACAGTGGCATCAAAAGGAAATACTTATGTCAAGTACAAGTTCCTCAAAATAGTACTACTAATAGTACTTGAAGTATACGTATGTGATATGTAACTATAGGCCTGTATACATTGACTGTCTGTTTCCACTCCTGCAGTGGCGGGTAACTGGGGGTCTTGGCTACCATGGAGCCCATGCAGTGAGACCTGTGGTAAGGGCATGCAGTCCAGAATCCGCCTATGCAACAACCCTCCAGCGGCATTTGATGGTCCGCAGTGTGAGGGCACCGACACCCAAACACAATTGTGCAAGGAGAGATCTTGTCCTGGTGAGGGCCCAGGGATTGAACTTTGCGGTAAAATCATATTGAAAGATTTTTCAAATAATGAAGTCCAGGTGACTGATGCTCCCGCTTCTTCTTCTCTTGTGCCCTTCAGTGGATGGTAAGTGGTCGTCCTGGGTGAGCTGGGGAGCCTGCAGTGTTTCATGTGGAGGTGGGACCAGACAGAGGACACGCCTCTGTGCCAGCCCTGCCCCTCAGCATGGTGGCAGGCAATGTGAAGGCAACGATGTGTACATTGACTTCTGTAACAGCGACCCCTGCCCCAGTGAGTCATACTAACTTTTAGTCAGTTTTTATGGTTAGACTTTACAAATGCAGCATCTTTTACTTTACAGGAAAAAAAGATATCCTCTTTATCTGTATATTTCTCTGTACATCTGTTTGTAAAAATGTCTTTTGTCTTTCCAGTAACATAGCTGCTCTTTTATGACTTTTCCACTTCTGTCTTTGACATTTTTACTTTCTTTCTCTCAGTCAGCGGTAACTGGGGTCCATGGAGTAGCTGGGGCAGCTGCAGCAAGACATGTAACGGAGGTCAGATGAGGCGCTACAGGACATGTGACAACCCGGGACCTGCCAATGGTGGGAGAGCATGTGCAGGTGCAGACACACAGATACAGAGATGCAGCACAGCCAACTGTCCTGGTGAGTCAGCATGTTTCAAATTTTTTTAGATTATCCTAAAAAGACTAAATTGCCTCTAAAACTCAGATTATGAGGTAATAAAAATTGCCCTGCAGTGTGTCTGGTTTACAATGATATTTTGTTTTTGGGGTATATCATTGCAGTTGACGGTAACTGGGGCTCATGGCACCCGTGGGGAGAATGCTCTGCTTCCTGTGGGGGTGGAGAGAGGACACGTGTCCGTCTCTGTAACAGTCCGTCTTCTAGCAACGGTGGTCGACCTTGTCCAGGAGACTCCTCACAGCTGTCCAGGTGTAACAGTCAAGCCTGCCCAGGTGAGGCGTTTTAAATATATATAGATATATTGTATATGTGTGCAGTTGAGTGCAGCTATTGAACTGTTCTCATATACCATATTTTTCTTGTCAGGTGGACCCCAGAAGGCACGAGGAAGCATCATAGGGAACATTAACGATATTGAGTTTGGCATCGCCATTCTCAATGCCACCATCACAGAGAGCAAGTCCGGCGGCAGAATCATCAAGGCCACTATCACTAATGTACCAAGGACATTAGGTCAATTTTCCAACAGTTTCATATGTTTAAATATTTTACATTTAGATGAGATGTGCACCAAATAATACCTGTCTCCATTCAACTTGTGCACCTAAGTTGTTCTCTTGAACTTTCTCATATATTTCATATTAAATTAAATATGCCCTTCTTTACCTTTTTAATTTCAAGGTCCTGCAATGAGAAAGCTCATCTCAATCTTGAATCCTGTGTACTGGACCACCGCACAGGAAGTAGGAGAGGCTGTCAACGGCTACACCCTAACAGGAAGCATCTTCAGACGAGAGACACAGGTGGAGTTTGCCACAGGTAACAGTGGACAGGCCGGGGTGCTACTGTATTATAACTACAATGTGAGCTGTTTTATACAATACACATTTTGAGTTCAATCTGGTGCTTGTTGTGGACTGATGATTTTGGATGTGAATAATGTTAGTTGGGGTAAATATGACAAAGACCTGTGGTGTAATCTTGGTAGGTGAGATTTTGAGGATGACCCACATTGCCAGAGGCCTGGACTCAGATGGAGCATTGTTACTGGACATCGTAGTGAACGGACACATCCTGCAGCTGCCCTCACATGCTGAAATCAGCATCAAGGTAAATAAATAATCTATGCAAGTGATTAGACTTTGTGTCTTACTGGTAGGTGTTTTTATTACTTAGTTTTTTTAGATTGGATTTCATCTTGTATAAAATCTGGGGAACAGCAGTAAAAAAACAAACCAAAATTTTAACCACTTTACTACAAATCACATATCCGTTACATTACTGCATAACCTTTCATAAACAATGCCATATTAAGTGAAGCTACAACATGTCAAAATACTTTAAAGCTGCCTCACATGTACACTTTGTTTGACACAGGACTACACGGAGGATTACATCCAGACAGGCCCAGGCCAGCTGTACGCTCTGTCCACCCGCATGTTCAGCATCGACAGGGAGAGTGTGCCCTACTCGTGGAACCACACCATCTCATACGACCTGTCAAAGGGCAAGATGCCCTACCTTGTTGAGACATTGCATGCCACAGCCATCAGTGCTAACTACCACCCTCTGGAGGAGATGTTGGAGTATAGCATTCAAGCTAGTATCACCAAGGGTGAGAATACTGGTCTGTAAAAGGACTGAATGTAGGAATAGTATTTTGATTGTGGGTAAGAGATGGACTAAACAAAGCTAATAACTTAATAATAAGATCAGTATTTTTCCTCTGTTGTTGCTTGGTAATCCAGCCAACCTTTAACATTAGATCTTTCTTTTTTTCTACATATTTTTGTCTCAACGGTAATTTAGGCAAGGCAAGGCAAGGCAAGGCAAGGCGCTTTTATTTGTATGCACATTCTCGCACCGGGCATTCAAAGTGCTTCACAACAAAACATTAAACAAGATAAAACACAAGTACAAACAGTTAAAGTCATAAGCATTAAAAATCAATAGACACATGAATAGACAGTTAAACAAAATAGAAACATTAGGACACTAAAACACAAGAATAAAAGTTACAGTGAGCATAAGAAGAATGAGCATTAATTTAAAGAAGGCAGCATCAAAAGGAAGGTCTTCAGCCTTGATTTAAAAGAACTGAGAGTAGCAGCGGATCTGCAGGTTTCTGGGAGTTTATTCCATATAGAGGCTGAAACTGAAAGCTGCTTTACCCTGTTTAGTTCTGACTCTGGGGACGAAAGTAGACCTGTCCCAGATGACCTGAGAGGTCTGGGGGGGTGTTCATAGTGTAGTAGCAGATCAGAAATGTATTTTGGACCTAAACCGTTAAGGGTCATCATTAATTTAGATTAATGATGAAATCTTTACATGATTCCAGGTGATCGCAGTAACCAGTGTCCTCAGGGATTCACTTTGGTGGCTGCTGGTCCCTACTGTGCAGGTAATGTTTATCACAACATGTTATGCTGTTCCATATAGTGGATTTAAAAGCACCTTTAAATGATTTAACATCTTATCTTAACATACTTAGTAAGTTGAACTTTCTCATTGTTTGCTTAAATCTGTTCTGATTGTTGTAATATTGTTGTCAATGTATCATTTATGTGCTGTAGATGAGAACGAGTGTGAGGTTGGAAAACCCTGTTCTCATACCTGCCACAACGCCATGGGCACCTACTACTGCTCTTGTCCCCGAGGCCTCACCATCTCAGCTGATGGCAGGACCTGTCAGGGTACACGACTCACTTCTGAATCAGTGCTGTCAACATTATTGTTAAACACACAGGTCCTTGTTTAGATAATTCAATGCTCTTCATTCTCGTAGACATTGATGAATGTTCACTGGGCGGGAACATGTGCCATGATGGACAGGACTGTGAGAACACTATTGGCTCTTACCGATGCGTCATGCGCTGTATGCGTGGCTTCAGGAGAACAGCCGATGGTCTCAGCTGCACGGGTACAACAACAAGCTTTATTGATCAGCTGAGCATTTGTTGTGAGTGTTGCTGATGTGGAACTTTTTACGATTGTGATATTTTGGTGCTCAGATGTGAACGAGTGCCAGGAGTCCAATCCGTGCAATCAACACTGTCTGAACACGATTGGCAGCTATCGATGCGCCTGCGAGCCGGGCTTTCAACTCAGGAACCGACGCTGTATAGGTAAGACAGCTACACCTCTCCGTATAGTGCTTTATCTGTATTATTCATTCACTCACCAAAAATAATTTCCTTGAAGAAACTTGTTGTCTTGGATTTGACCTCTTTTCTCTCTAATCGCCCCAGATATAAACGAGTGCAGACAGAGGGTTTGTCGATCAGATCAGCAGTGTAAAAACACACGGGGTGGTTACACCTGTATTGACCTGTGCCCCAATGGTATGACTAAAGGTGCCAATGGGACATGTGTAGGTGAGTATTCACAAACATACAGTGTTCCTTGTTAAGCCAGAGAGCATTCGCTGAAGTAAAAACTATTAATAATCAGACTGGGAGAGATTTTAGTTCTGCACCGTGATTTACTTCAGTACCTTTTGTGCTGTAGACATCGATGAGTGCAGAGATGGCACTCATCAATGCAGATACAATCAGATCTGTGAGAATACCCGAGGCAGCTACCACTGCACATGTCCACGTGGCTACAGATCTCAGGGAGTGGGACGGCCCTGTCTCGGTACGTACATCCTTTATGTCTCTCATAAACACAACAAAACATACATCCAAATTTTTTATGACAAGGGTTTCATTTGCAATGATCGGGCAGGTGATACCTCCACCTATTGGTTTGTAATTCTGTTTCAGCTGAGGATATTTGTCAAAACATACAGCACGTTAATCAAAGTGTGAAAAATTGCTGCAATGCTCTTTCCTTACTCTTCCAATCCGTTTGCTCGCCTCTGCCAGCAAACTTCTCTCTTTGTGTCAGCAACTCACTCCTGTTGAAAAACTTAAATAACTGTATAACTGTAATCTGCAACGTAGCAAGGACATTCTGCCAGTGCTTGCTTGCATCTCTAAAATACAGCAATTAAAACTGCTGACTAACAAATAACATTAAAGACCCTGCAAAGATGTAATGCATGGTATCAAGTCCTCTATAGCTCTACATTAATGCTGTGTCTTCTTACACTGTCAGATAAGAGTATGAGAAAGGGCAGGAAAGGACTTCAGAGGAAGGGAAAAATAAATGTCTCCTTCTTTGATGCATCAACAATAAAAAGACCAGCACCATGACCTCACTTCTCTGTCTGTTACTATGTTTCCCCCACTCTCTTCCAATTTTCGAACTTTCCTTTATGTTTGGATCTTGCTATTTCCTGGAGTTGCTTTGTAATGGCATAGATTCACCAGTGCCCTTGTGACATCATTAACTTTGTACACTGATGTGATGCTGGCTTTGTGAAATAATCATCTGGCATGTATTGGATTTCTTACCTGGTATCAAATGTGAATTATTGTTTGTTATAATTTCTTCAGATAAAAGGTTAAGTAATTTCAGAATTGAGTTTGAAGTTATTATCTTCAAATTGTTCATTTTATTTGATATGAGAGAAGGTAATCTCAGATGTATTTATAGTCTCAATACATTTCTGTCTGTTAGGGACATGAAAATGTATTGTTGTACAGTGGGGTAATTGACATATACCCTTTTTTCCCCCCTCATTCTCATCTCCCTCCTCTATTTTCATGGCCCGCACCACCTCATTTGTTCTTTTCATCCCTCTAAATATCACCTGTTCCCGTTACTTCATGCATCTTTTTGCACCTTTTTCTACTTTTCCCTATCAATCTGTCCTCTTGTCTTTTCCTGCTGCTGGTCTTTCTTTGTGCTGAGGGCAGACATAAATGAGTGTGAGCGGCTCCCACAGCCCTGTGCCCACCAGTGCATCAACACACCTGGCAGCTTCAAGTGCACCTGCCCCCCAGGGCGCCACCTTCTGGGTGATGGCAAATCCTGTGCTGGTCTGGAGCGTCTGCCCAGCTATGAAAGTTATTCATTCGGCTACCAAACATCACAATCCTCTCCTGAGCACAACTCCTACCAGCGACTCTACCACAACTTGGCCTCTCAGAGCTACCACTCCTACGCAGCCACCGCAAGGGGGCGCAAAAGGAGCCAGAGCCGCAGAGAGACTCCTGTACATTCCTCACAGCTGGGCTTCCTCGCTTGTCAGCAGGGGTTTGAGTCCAGGGGTGGTTCCTGCTTAGGTAACAATGGAGGACAGGCAGGGTTAAGATGAGGGAGAGTATGAAAGTTGTTCATAGAGAAACTCTCTTTGCTTTGCTGCTTGTCGTTTTAGCTGTAAATATGGAAATGTGTGACTTTGAAAATGTGTCTTAATGTGTCATTTTATGTTTTCTGATTTCTTCTCTATCATTCTGTGGCTGTTTGTGTGTTTGCGTGTGTGTGTGTGACACCAACAGACATCAACGAGTGTGAGGTGAGAGACGCCTGTCAGCACGAGTGTATGAACACACCAGGGAGCCACAGGTGTCTCTGTCCTGCTGGTTACCGCCTCATGACCAATGGCAAGACGTGTCAAGGTGAGAACCACCAGCTAGTCCCTGTTTCCTTCCATCGCTGACATTTTGTGTTCATTGTAGCATGTACTGTAATGACAATAAGCTGTTTGCTGTATCGACAGATATTGACGAGTGCCTGGAACAGAACATCCAGTGTGGAGCGAACCAGATGTGCTTTAACATGAGAGGAAGTTACCAGTGTATTGACACACCCTGTCCACCAAACTACCAGAGGGATCCAGCCACAGGGTAAACGTTCACCTTCAGAGAAATACACTCAATTAGGATAAACCGTGACCGCTAACTATTCGTTTAATTTAAGGGATTTGCAATCATGGAACGGTTTGTATTTTTAGATCCTTTTAAAACTTTAAAGGATCAGTTAATCACAAAAAGGTTTTTCACGTAGCCACTGTGGTACCATATCAAAGTTTCTGCCACCCTATGCGGAATTCTAAGAAACAACAAAACTCTCTCCGCGTCCACATTCAAATAAACCTTCATCATAAACACTAGGTAGGCACTTGCAATTACCCTTTACACAATAAGTCACTCTAACTATTCATTTATCTATCTTAGACAATATTTATTATTTTTCTGCTTTCCCACAGTATACTCAACTGAAATCTGCTGTCTATGTTGTATCTAGGTTTTGCCTGAAGAACTGCCCACCAAATGACCTGGAGTGCGCACTGAGCCCTTATGCCCTGGAGTACAAGCTGCTGTCTCTTCCTTTTGGCATTGCAGCCAACCAGGACCTCATCAGGCTGGTGGCCTACACACAGGACGGCGTGATGCACCCCAGGACCACCTTCCTGGTGGTGGACGAGGACGTCACGTTACCTTTTGCCCTGCGAGACGAGAACCTGAAGGGAGTGCTGTTTACCACTCAGGCGCTACGAGAGCCCCACACGTATCGCATGAAGGTCCGTGCCCTCTCCTACAGTGAACACGGAGGCATCGAGTACCAGACTACCTTCATCGTCTATATCGCTGTCTCTGCCTACCCATACTGAGAGCACTTTAAATGACATGAGACAAGGGTGTGGTGATGAATTTGCGTCCTAAATTAGTGAGTGGGTGTGGTTTTTGGAAAAGCAGCAACATCCGTAAACAAACTGAAAAAAGACTCTCAGCGTGAGAGAGTCCAAAGTGCATACAGCCCTGAGGACGTAAGGAACTAATTTAACGTGGATACATTACATGCCACTACTAGAACTTAACAGGTGGCTTGGATAAAACTGGCTATTTATTGGCTCTAATCCCTGGAATCCTCGCCTCAGTTTGTCAGAACTTTCTCAATAAAACATCTGATATTTTTGCCTTGTTATTTTCCCCTGCCAGATTTATTTATAAGATCAAGATTTTGTTCCTCAAAGCCGAAGCGCCCACTGCTGGCTGGCTAAGAAAGTTAGCTTTTACCCTACTCAAGAAAGTTTAGCTAGCCTTTTATTTACATCTACCTATTATTAAGTTATTGTGCTTGAATGAGAAAATGGGCAGTTCCCACCTTTGTTCAGCCTTTGTGTCATCAGTCACCAAAGTGGAGTTGTGACTGTTCAGATATGGTGCTCATTTTGGAGATTGAAAACTTGACTGTCACATATTCTGCATCCTCAGGTAGCAGCTTATCATTCACACAAATGCATCAAATAGAAACCCTATCTAAATATTACACTGATTACATCATCAATGTGCCATATACTGCCCCTTCCAATAGTTGATACCAAGATGTATTTTATTTTTATGACTTGTACAAATGTTTTTTTCTGCATAATGTATGCCATACTGTACTTATTGTAGCCATTTTGTAATAAAATGTATTATATATATACAGTGTATATATATATATATATATATATATATATATACACACACTGAAATTAAGCATTGTGTATGTCTGCAGCACTACTGCATAAAACAGCCCTGATCCTTTTGATTAATGAGCACATCACATCTGGGAGAAAGTGTGAGGAATAAGAAAGTTATCAAGCTACTTACAGAAAAGTGTAAGAGGAACATATATACTCTGGAATAGCCAATCAGAGACAAGGATTTAACCTTTGTCTGCCATAGTGTTCTTTTTTATCCTTGCATTTTTTTTCTGCAAAACAAAATGTAGCATGTGAAATTAACAATCATAATGTATAAATAGGGACGAAATAATTGGATAGAAGGAAATATACTTCTTTCACTTACAGTGCAATCAGAAAGTATTCACTTTACATTTTGAAATTTTGCTCAGGTGCCTCCTAATTATGCTGATCATCTCTGAGCTGTTTTTACACCCTGCTTGGGGTTTCACTTAAAAATTCAATTGATTGGACATGATTTGTAAAGGCCCACACACACCTGTCTGGGGAAGGTCTTACAGCAGACAACGCAAGAACATATGCTACCATGAGGTTAAAGGAACTACTTGCAGAGCGCATAAACAGGATTGTGTTGACGCACAGATCTGGGGAAGGCTACAAAAATAATTTCTGCTGCATCGAAGGTTCTCAAGTAGCCTCCATACTTCTTAAACGGAAGAGTTTTGACACAACCAGGACTCTTAGCAGGCTGCCCAAACAAACTGAGCAAACGGGGGAGAGGGGCCCTGATAAGTGAGGTTACCAGTGAACTGATGGGTCACCTGTGTGGAGAAACTTCCAGAAGGATAAACACTACTGCAACACTGATCTGAGCTTTATGGCAGAGTGGCCCGGGGGACTGGTCAGGGTTGAAGGGAAAGCTTAACAGAGCAAAGTACAGAGAGATCCTTTATGAAAACCTCAGGACCTCAGACTACTTCTGTTGATGTGATTCGTCAGTGTCATTTTAAATCATTTCATAATAATCATTAAACTACAATTTCTCCAATTTATACTCTGTTATTACACACAGGCCTGAATTACACACACATCCTCAGTACCTATACATGCACTAAATGGCGAGATGTCAGAGTGAGGGGGCTGCCCATAGAAAGGCGCCCCGAGCAGTTGGGGGTTTGGTGCTTTGCTGAAGAGCACCTTGGCAGTGCCCAGGAGGTGAACCAACACCTCTCCAGCTACCAGTCCACC
>NC_045741.1:13758639-13759716 GCF_008692095.1 Etheostoma spectabile
ATACTTTGGTCTGTGTGTGGACTTGAACCAGCGACCCTCCAGTTCCCAACATTACATTGCAACATTACACTGTAAAGAAGATGGATACTTTTTTGAATGCACTATAAGTCAAAGATTTAACTTTTAGCAGTAATAAATAAAGACCCTGACTTGTGTTTGCCATACTTTGTGTGAATGTAACACATCAAAATGAATGGAAAGGTACTGATCAGCATTCATACCTTATTTATTTTTTCAAAAAAGCACAAACATAAAAAAAAGTAACATTGAGTAAGGCAGTTTGTACATCAGTTTATGTTCCCTCGTCTTCTCGTTCTCAACTAGAAGAGCATCTGGGACCAGAAATACATGAAGAAATCAGGCCATTATCCTTTTGTTTTCATGTAAAACTAGACTTTACTGCATTAGAAAAGTAATCTAATGTCTGGATGCATCATCACTGATGACACATGAAACATGTCTGGTGGTAACTCTTGAGTAGAACAAGTGATGCGTGTTTTAGAAAAAGCAACATCCATCGGAAAATTCCACTCAGTTTGTGATTGGAAATGAGCAGGAACAAAACGTTAAGCTGGAACTGAATTCCCCTAATCACTAGGTCTACATAATATTTTCAAAAGAGCAACTTTGACCGTTACACTTTGCTTTAATGTTCAGTTATACTGTTTATAATTACAACTCAGCCCTGTTATGAAAAGTATTCAAATAGACAAGAGCAAATAATTCATCAATGTAAGCTACAATATTTCCATGAAAGCAAAAGTAAATAATTTGGCAATAAACGTAATCTACCTGATAAGGCAGAGTTTACATTTCCAGTTTTCCTGCTTGGGTAATAAAATGTATGGAAATAAAAAGCATACAGACTTCCAATTGCCAGACATTACCATGTCTGGAGGATCTGTTTGAATGAACGAGCGCTATTTGAAACTGATTCAACACCAAAAAAAAAAAAATTCTCAAGAAGAGACACAACATAAAAAGGACAGGTATGAAATGCTTGAGAAAATACTCAAAAGGGATCATGCAAACAATATATTTGTTTTAAATCACATATAATTCCCTCTCTGTTTTCAG
>NC_045741.1:13759726-13760275 GCF_008692095.1 Etheostoma spectabile
AAATTCATTATCTTAACTTAGTCTTTCCTGCACATCTAGCAGGCTGGTATTAAACCTTTTAAGCAGTGTTGTTCATTTTGATCAAGTAGGGATTTGGCCTTGATGCAAATATCCCTACTATGAAACAAAACCAAGAGAAAAATGTTTAATCCTAGATTATTTTTCTGGTAAATACCAAAAATAAAAAAACTCTCTGAGAAAGGATTCTCATGGAGACATGTCAGAAATAAAAGCAGCTTCTATAAACAGTACCAGCAGAGCCACATGACGCCCGTACAGTAGCAGAGGGTGCATGAGAGTCAAACGTGAGGGATGTGAGGAACAGTAAAATGGGATTATTATTAGTGGCGGTGGAGATGCATCGTGGGTGATAATCCTTAACCAGGGCAGCAGGCAGGGTAAAAGGATAGATGGATGGATGGACACCCCCCCATCCTCCATCTGTTACTGTGCTTTTTAAGAGCCTCCCACTGCTCAAGTGTTACAGGGAGAGGCAATGAGAGGCTTTTATTCCATCAAAAAGTCTCTACTGTAGAGATAGCACAAGAA
>NC_045741.1:13760285-13766013 GCF_008692095.1 Etheostoma spectabile
GAAAACAAATACTGAGTTTTTTTTTTTTCCTGAGAGAAGCAAAGCTGAAGCTTCTCTCAGAAAAAAACTCAGTGCGGAAGTCAATGGAGGATACACTGCTAAGAATCACACCTGTGACGGAGCACAAATGTGTTTATATATGAGTGTGTAGGTACAGTACTGCGTACAGCTGTGGCTCCCAACCTCTTTGGCTTGTGACCAATAAGAGGGCAAATGATCCAGTAATTCCCAAAAAAAGCTAAGATTAATAGAAGGTCTCACATAGTTTTCCTGTAGCGGGAATGTGTTTTTTTTTGGGGGGGAATTTGTTCCACGATTTATCTCCTCTAGGTTGGGAACCACTGGTGTGCATGGAAATGACATGGAGAGAAAGCGGGATACTGTGAGTAGATCAGGGAAGCAGCACAGACACGTGGGATATGAGGTTCTGTAGCACCCTGTGAGAAATACGATTTAGTCGGTTGTGATCATTAATGGGAAGAAAGAAACCTAATGTGACCCAGATTTGAGCAGATATTTTTTTAGTCTAGCCTTGAACACAGCAAGATCACATTGGGATGAAAATCAGTTATTTCCTTGAGTCCCTATGCCATCTGTTATGATTATATGAACTACTGTTCAGTGATGTGGCGTAAACTGATGCTCCGCTCCTCTTTTAGACCGTCTTCCTTGCTGTTAGTACCCTGACGATGCTGCCCACTCCTCCAGCTGCCAGGGCCTGGAGACACAGGTAGAACAACATGGTGAGGGTTATTATTTATTTTACAGAAAGAGTCTCTGGTAGCTCATGCTGTTTGCAGAGTTGTGGCCACACCTAGTCCATCTCAAACTGGCCAGTCCAGTCCCACCATGGCCTCAAACTACAGACCCCATACAGTCGGATTTTCAAAGAAACATTCATATGTTCTACTTGTTAATTATCAGCATAAATCTGTCACTACTTCTAAACGTTTATCACTTCTCTTTGACATGTTAGAGTAAAAGTATTTCTAAAGCAAAAGAAAACATCGTCACAGACTTTGTGTTTGAACCACTTCTCATTTCACCACTCTCATCTCAAAGCCACCTTGTCTTCACACCTGTCCTGGATTTAATTTAAATTCTGCTCCTCTGCTTAATTGCAAATGCCAACTTACTCCCTTACTCCACTTGACTCCCTAGGCAAGCCAGTGTATACAAATAATAATATAATGAATAAACAAAATCAATAAACGGATGCAACAATCAGATTATAGAGTATATATTTTTTCAATTTTATTTTATATTTATATTTTTCCACTACGAGTACTTACTTTTTCAATTTTATTTATATTATGGTTATACTTCAATATCATCTATATTATGGTTACTTACTTTTGCTATATTATTTAATTACATATTACTAAATTTAATTTCACATCACTTACTTACATTGCAATACTTTTTCGTATTATGGCCACCTCACTTTACTTTAAAATACTTTTTATTTAATGCCACTTTACATTCATTCAGTACTTTTTGCACATTGTCTGTTGTTTGCCTGTTTGCTTGCTTGTTTGTTGGTTTGCTTTTCACTGTGTAAAAGTGCTGCTGTAACAAGGGAATTTCCCCATTCTGGGATGAATAAAGAATTATCTAATCTAATTATTATCAGAGCAAACACTGACTTTGCAAAGCGGATCGGTCACTCATCAACGTTAAATACAGTTATTCTCGTTCATTCTTTGGTTTGCTCAAGTCGAATGCTTTGCAATGTGACAGCCCTTTTTATGTTTAGAAGAGTATAATTATATAAAATGTTTGCAAGCCTAAAAAGACAAATGGTCTGTGAAAATCATATATTAATAGTTTCTCTAGAGGTATTTTTGGAAAGATTCCCTCTCACTTTGTGATTAGGTCAGACAATGAGGTGTAGCCTAAATAGTTACTTTTTCATGCCACTGCAGTAGGACCGCGCTGCTGTTTTCTGACGGCTTCTCGAAGCCCTTGTAGATATATTTCATCAGCAGGTCAACGCCGTTCTTGTCGAGGGACTGCACCCCCTTCTCAATGTCACTGCTCTTAAAGGCGGTGAGCACCTTCAACACCAACGCCTCAGCACGATCCTGAAAAGAAAAGGGGGGGGAACGTGTGAAGACAAGAGTTGTTAAAAAAGTTAATTACTGGTTCCAGACATCTAAATCACTGCCCACATCTCTCCACTGTATATGTCAAAGGTACCTCACCATCTCACAAATTCAATTTAGAAGTTTTATATCATTTCAAAATCTAAAAGCATCCTTAAAGGATTCATTAGAAAAACAAGAATGTGGCATTACCGACCTAGAAAACCAAACCCACCTTGACGTTCTGGTTCTTTGTGTTGATCGGCGGGTTCTTCAGGACTGCTTGTAAAGCCTCCATGACATTCCCTGTGCAGGGAGGGTTAAGGTTGCAACACACAGGGACCCACCTCCTAATCACAATATTGATGACAAGCCAAAATATGATACATAAGCCCAGTGTCAAGACAACACTATTCTGTGTGTTTATGGCTCTTAGCTTCTGACTTCAATCCAGTCAGACCTCTCAGGTCATCGGTTGGTGGGTTTTCTAACTGTACTTAGAATAAGATCCAGATTCTTCCTGATGACCTGAGATCTGTCACATGTGTTTCCACTTTCAAAAGCAAACTCCCCAGGCTTGATGATCAGTTACTGTGAAGGTATGTATGTGTGTGTGTGTGTGTGTGTGTGTGTGTGTGTGTGTGTGTGTGTGTGTGTGTGTGTGTGTGTGTGTGTGATTTATGTATGCAGGATGGCTATTTGGTCTTTGCTGTCTTTGGGTGAATGTTTGCACATTTTAATTTACATGTAACTAAATGCGCTTTTATACGATGCAAATAGGCACCTTAAAGAAAAGGTTCACTTGGATGTCTTACAATAACAATCACATGTCCATATGTACTGTATATTAAAAGAGTTATTGCTATATCTGCTACAGAATTCATCATGTCCATACTGCCTGTAAAGATATACCATCTTAATGCATACATGCTAACATTTCAGCAGGAGCTAATATTTAAGGATACAGTACTTCAGTTAGACAAAGCACGTAGAGTACCTTCCACAAAATAAAACGTACTTTTCGTTATCTTTACAGTGTTTGTGTGCTCAGATAGCACAAAGACTGGATGTGTACCCTACACAACCAGAATAAACCAGTAGGAGCAGTGTGCCATATGGGATTGTACATAAGGACATGTCGCTTTGGTTCTCATGTTCATAATTGGAATATTGTTGTGGTCGCACTGTAACATGAGGTGGGAGGTAACTGTCTTATTCTATGAGGAAGTGCTACATTTTCTTGCCTTATACGGTCCAGAAGACTGAAGCTGCTGGCTACACACTTTACAGACACACTTAGACAAACTGTAACTGCTGTATCAAAGAGAAAAGATATTCATTTGACTAGGCTAGCCTGAAGAAACACTAAGCTGCACCAGTATTGACCGACAGCGGTTGAGAAAGACTTTTTAAGATTGAATGGTGAACGTGTAGCTATGCACTAGCTTGCAGTTCATATACATCCAATCATGTTCAGTCTTTGAGCAGAAATCCTTGGAATGTGACAGCCAGGCAAGTCTGGACAGTGACTGGCCTAATTACTAAAAACCACCCATTCATACAAGCAACAGAGGAAACATGCAGATACATCTAAGGTTAAACCCAAAATACAAACACAGACTTGACGGCTGTTGTCGTGCATGCTAACAGGCAGGCTAGCTTATCATGTAAAGGATATTGTCTAATGAGGGAGTCCACCTCTGCCTCGTCGGGACCCAGCTGGTTTTCTCCTCCGTCCTCCTCGTCCACAAATTTGTTCTCGTCGTACTCATCCACGTCCAGTCGCCGGAAGCGGGCATACACAGTGTTCTTTGACATGTCAGCGGCGGTTTTGGGAGTCGAATTATAACTGAGAAGGACAAGAGTTTAAGCTCAAATCCGGCCCTTTTTTTAACAGCTTTTCTTTGATACGGCTGTCACAACCAGGCAGCTTCCTGACTTCCTCCCTTTTCCTCTGAGTGCTTTTTGCTTTCCTGTACACGACATCGCCCCCTCGTCTAGTGGACAAAATATGAAACTGCACGTCGCTGTGTGGTATTTGGGTATTTCCCATCCATGGCCGCCAGAGAGCGACAAAATATAAGGAATGGAGTTTCAAGTTTCAACGACTGCAGAGAAGCAGTCGTTGGCAATGAAAATCTTCCCTCCAACAATGCTCATTGAATATGTCTGAAAAGAATATCACGCAAGTGAAAAAACGAATTTAAGACATAAAATAGTGTAAGTTAAAATATAGGGACAAAATGTAACATGTTTTAATAAAAAATAAAACATGTACATGAATGATCGACTGTAGGCCTAATTGCAAATGAACGTAACCTATGTGCGTAATGAAATGTAAAATAATATCGATGTGAGAACAATTTGTTGAACAGTAAGTAAAAGGCAAAGCAATGGCAATGCAATAGGAATAAAAGTAACCACTGTCTGTGAAAGCAGCACACTGATAATATATCAATTTAAGTCGATATCACGAGTCAACACGTTTATGACCAATTACCAAAATCATTCTGTAATATTCTCTACACATAAAAAACCTCAACATTTATTTTATTTCGTTATTAAGGCAAATAAATACACACACACCAAACGAATAGTAAACATAGCTAATGGCCATTACTGGCCCGTGTTGACAATCAAGCAAGTACTAAATAATTAAAGAGTAAAATCTCATTTCAATTCAACTTTATTGTCATTTTACTGGCATAAAATGAAACATAGTGATTATTAATGCAGTGCAACTTGCTAAAAAAAAAAAATAATTAAAAAAACTATTTGTAGTTCTGTGCAAAATTATTTTAAGATGCAGGATCATAAGTAAATTGATATTAAAAAGAAAATAATGATGCTGAAATATTTAACCTTTATAATAATCCAGAGTCTACGTAAATGTCTCTTTCAAGTTTTAAAGCAGTTTCTCAACAGTGTGTTTGGCCTGTTAGTGAAACTGTCTCTCCATGCACAGAATATCTACTACAGCCAGCCAGTTTTTATATTGTTGATTGTTTATTTTAACGAGTAGCCTCACTACGATCAAGATCTCTTTCAAGAAAAACCTGTGTGCATCTTACATTTGTGTATTCTTATGTAATTTTTATTAACTTTTTCTTACACTGTGCCTTGACTTTAAGCATAACTTATTTATGTGCATTTAGCCTATGTATGTTTAAGTTTAGTATATGACAGTATATGGTATATGTGTACTTTTTTCTTTTTATCTGTGCTTTTTCTTTCTGACACAAATACAGTACCGTTATGTTATAGCATCCAAGCGTATCATTTTTATTTGATCATTTATTTATTATTATTAAGTTATGTTTTGTGTGTCACTGTGTGTAAAGTGGTTTTGTTTTTTGCTTCTTTTTTTTAGAGAATGAAAAACCTGTGTACAAGGACACACATAAACTGTATAAAAGCAAAGATAGAATGTTTTCACGTCTACTAATGAAAAGGTTGCCATAGACTAAATAATGCACACACTCCCACACACTGGGAGGCTGTAAGTGTGTGATAAACCTGCATAACACATATAATTCACCCCTACGATTGCATGAGCATTTCCAGATGCAACTGCTGGAATCCAAACAGATGATCTTATCGTGCGCGTGTGTGTGTGTGTGTGTGTGTGTGTGTGTGTGTGTGTG
>NC_045741.1:13766023-13772013 GCF_008692095.1 Etheostoma spectabile
TGTGTGTGTGTGTGTGTGTGTGTGTGTGTGCGCGCGGGTGTGTGTGCACGCGCTGAGTCACTCCATCCGCTTCACCACTGGTACGTAAAGTACGTAAAGTATTTATTTAAGTCATGGACAGACCACCGCGTCAGCTCCGTGATGTCAGGGTTTCCCTGCGTCTCATCAAGTTGTATTCTTTTCTTTGCAAGAAGTAATGAACACTTTCCATGTCGTGAATAAATGCAATCATCGTTATGAATAATTTGAATCAGAGATACAACTTGGAATAAAAACAAACAGACATATCTGCTTGTCAAACCACAAGACTAATGGGTTAAAGTTTTGGCACCTTCTAACTTTTTCATGTGAGCTTATTAAATTAAATTATGGCCGGGAGTCTGGGAGCTGTGATGTTGCCATGAGTAACAGGCACACAATATGTGTGTGGATCCTGGTCAATAGAAACTAGTTCACAACACACAGGCCTTTTCTGGGAACTCAAGAAAGTGTGACACGCCTCTGTTTCATTGATGTCTTTTTCTTCTTGGAAGTGGAATTTTTAATTTCCTTATCTACCCTCTGTAGATTTCCGTCCTTTTTCCCCAGGAGCCAATGATAATTTCCTGAATTTCCCATATACCCTCCAATACAAACACACCACATGTGATATATTCGACTCAGGAATGCAACAGGTCTGTTTCAGGAGAAGGAGAAAGTGTTGCTCATTGCACTGGAAATGTCTAGATAAATGGATAACTGAATAACATCACCACAATAGCAGGATATGTGATTGTGCAACAGAGGAATCTCATTCAAAGCCCCCCACCCCCAACGTTTGTTTTCCTTTCACTCCCACTCTCTCTCTCTCTCTCTCTCTCTCTCTCTCTTTCACACACACACACACACACTTACAGACACAGGCAAATATACACACAGCCTTGCGTGCATTGGTCATGAGTGTCCTCATTGCAGCCTTTCTGGAGCGCCCCAACCCGTCAGTGCTATGTGAATGACTAAGCACATCAAAAGGCGAGGATGCAGGCACATACATGACCTTCACGTGAATGTGAAAATTAACAAGCCCTGGGAAACTTCCATTTTGAGACGACTTCCCCTCTCCTCCTGTACATTGCACATTAAGACAGACAGGCACTACAGAGGGGATGAAACTTAAGGAAATTTAAGCCTCTGAGGAAAAGTTTGTGTGGGCTATAGGCTACTCCAGATTTCATGTCAAATCTGCAGGGCACCGGGCCAGATGCTTCCGTGCCAGAGAAAATGAGTACTTTCATAGATGGGAAATATGGCCCTTGGATGATGATTACCTGGGGAATGTAATGAATTAGCGGGTGCAGGTCTCTTTGGCTGGGAGAATATGTGGGTGGCTTTCTCCTTTCTGGAGGTGAACGTGGCTCTGTTGTGTTATTTTGTAACATCACATTGAAGTTTAGAGCATGTTTTAATTATCATAACGGTGAAGCGCATGATTCTGGCTTCGAGATTTCAAATATTAGTATTTGGAAGACATGCTGACTGAATGTAAGGCGAGCTAATGATTTGGGAAACAATTAATGACAGAAATACAAAGACAATGTTTTGTTTCTAGTGTGTAAAATACACCATTTCCCATTATATCACCATACCACACAAAACAAGTGTCTATATATAGATAGTTGTTTTTCCCCACAGATATTGAGAGATCCAATTTTGAGATTTAGTGCTGTACAGCACATGAAATGACACCTGAATTGAATGTGCATTTATAGCTTCAGTGCACATTGTTTTGGTTTTGGTTGTGGTTGAACATGCGGAACAGGAAGACAATGGGGTTATGGTCAGTATATACAGTGACAGGCAGAGTAGTGGAACCAACTTAGACTTCAAAATGTTGTAGACAGAGCAAGAGTTTTGCGAGAGGTCCCGGGTTCAGATCCCGGATGAGCCCCCATATTTTACGACCAGGCCTGTTATAAGATTGGGCATAACATATAATGGATGAATTTGGAGGAAACAAGGCAAAAGGGACCGTGACAGAGCCAAACAAAGGAAACAACACTCTGGAACTGTGACCTTGCACTTTTTTCACATATCTGCTAGTATACGTGTCTGTTATTTCAGGAGGTGTCTCGCGGCTTAAGGAAGGATATGAAGTATTTTAACAGAAAACATTACACAAAAAATAAATTCTCTCTTTTATTATCATCCTTTTTGTACGATGCACATAAACGTTATGCATCTCATGCTTTGCCATTTATATTAATACAAATAGTCAATGATCACATTAAGTATTAATGTGCACGTCTTGATTCCCTAAAACTGACCGTTAAGCATCTGAAACATTTGTAAACATTGTCAATATGATATAAATGCAAAATGACAATAATATAAGAAAATAAAATTACTACAGGTTGTGTATGCTGTCTAAATTAGGCTAAATAACCTTATGGTACGATGAAAAATAAAGGTGTAACATGATAGCTCACAGAGTTTTACAAGATGTCAAATACATTGATGAAGGCTTGTTATGATGCTTTATAAAGTTTGTCTTAAAGGACATTTTGGGAATGTGCTTATTTGCTTTTTTGTGAACCTAGACAGAAAATCAGTACCACTCTCATTTCTGTCTTTCACATATGACTTCAGCCAGCAGCCTATTAGCTTAACTTAGCTCTAAAAGGTCAAAATATCCATCATCAAAAGATTAACATGTTCAAGTTTTTCTTTGTTATGTGTGTGACACACAAAGAGACTTATAAAGAAGCCTATAAATAAGACTGCTCTGCATTCTGGACTTGGACTCGTGCTTTATCTATGGATGTCTCAAATATACTCTAGCCATTATTGACAAACAACAAAATTTGACTTTGCTCTCTGTAATCAACAGATACTGTATAAGAGTGGTATTGAATAAACAAAAGCAAATAAACTTTCTTGAAAAAAACCCATAAGGCAATCCCGTAAACTGCAGAAAACATAAACATGCTAAAAACAACAAAAATAATCTGCTAAAAAAATCAACACAAAGGCAAGTTGGAAAGGTTGGTGGGACATCAATCCCAGCAGAAAGCCTTTTTTGTCTTCTCAGTTTCTTCCAAACCAGCAGGGGTGAAACATGAGCATATAGGTATTGGAAGTGCTTCAGTGTGAAATTTCACAGCTCTGTGTGCGGCCTTTGGGCCCCTGCAGGTATAGGTGTAGTATGTCAGATTCCAGGCCTGCACTGCTGCAGGTGTAGGTGTAGTGTGTAAAATTCCAAATGCTGGAGAGAGCCACCTTTTTCAGCTCGCAGCAAGTCTCGTGATAACACTCACCACCACCGGCACCCAGCCCGACCTCAGCCCCACCTATTTGTACAGGGGCGTTCAGGGAGTCCTGGAGCAAGTTGTGTTTGTTGGAGGAGAAAACGGCCCAAGAAAAACAAACTGTCCCTTTATCTAAAAAGCAGCCTGAAATAACATGATCAGGAAAATAGGCACAGAGATAGAGAGAAAGAGATAAAAAGTGGGGCTGTTTCTATGGCATCAAGTTTTGTTTTTCCAAAATGGAGGCTTTAACATGAGACACTCCCTACAAGGGATCATGGATTGCTCCTTCCTTGTAAGTCGGAAAGCATCATTGAGATGTTTGAGGTATCCAGGGGGTGTGCTTGGCCTGTTTAGGAGTTGCCATCAAACAAAAACAATGGTTACAAGCTCCTCTTCCATGTTTCCGAACAGGGTTTCATGTTTAGACGAGCAATCCGGTTCTTTGCATGTACTGTAGTCAATATGGAAAATGTTCAGTTGACAAACAGTTACAGGTAAAGGCAAGGCTTCTTACAGTGCATTCACACAGCTCCAAGCTAAATTTAGATATAGCTACATAAAAAGTCATAGGAAATATGAAAATGCAGCTTTGCCCTAGGCAGGATGAAATAAAGCCAGGAGGTGTCCACATGAATTAGGAATGTTGCAACAAGAGTAGAAAGTTCATATGAAGCATTTAAGTGATGTAAATAAACACAGAGATCTGAGATGGATATTTCTTTTGCACATGAAGAACTAAGAGATAGCATATTTTCTCAGTTAATATCAAAAACAAAAGTAAGGACCCAAAAACAATATCCCGTTGTTTGCGAAAGAGCCAAACGTTTGCTGTAAGAATCCAGTCACTCATAATGTTAAGTAAGTTGATTTTTTACATCCAGTCTTTTTCACGGCTTGAAGGAAAACCATACATCAGCTGTCTGTGGCCAATAAACACCAACAGTTTCCCAGCAGTCACATTTGTGCAAATAAAGCCAGATGAAAATTCTCATTCTGTTGTATATGTGAAAGCTATCATAATGTTTTTACCAATAAACGTTAAAGTTAAGGTAAATTATGATTTAAAGTATACAGAAAAGAGATCAACATAGCATTTTCCAAAAAGAAAAGACTGAATCTACAAAAATCCCACTTTATGCAAAGTCCACTTTATGTAAATCTTAGATCAGGCTACTGGTTGTTATTTCCCATGAGGTTCCAGGGATTTGCCAGAGCATCTCTTTTGAGAAACTTCTTTTTCGGGATTGCACTGAGGGAGAAAGGATGGGAGAGGCAGGGATTCTCCTTCCGAGACACAATGCAGTCCTTGATGGCTTCTTTAATCACCTGCAGGAGACATACAGGGGTTAAATCCAAAATACCACACTGCATCAATCAATATTGTATCATCAAGGAGAAAAGAAAAATGATGAATACAATTTACTTAAATCCATTAAGATATATTTAAAAAAATCAGGTGTTTTATCATTTATGAGAAGTGGTATTTTGGTTCACTAGTGATTTTAACAACATCCAACACTGTTAATATATAACTAAATCCGATCCAAAATAGTGAAAGAAGACTATCCCTCGCATGGCTTGAAATGTTGACTGACAACAATTTAAATACACAAATGTAACTAGATTGAGTGGATCTGCCTAACTGTGCTTAAATCTGCAGAGTCTAGGCATCTCTACTGTATTAATAGTCTAAGTCTGGCATAATGAGCTTACCATCCAGTGATATAAAATTCATTGCATCACATCCTTACCCAGCAGTGACTCAGATACAGTGAGTATAAGTCAGTGTGACCTCTTACAGTAACACACCTACTGTGAACTAGACAAAACTTGTTTCTAGTCTTAGACAGGCCTTAGGAATTTTAAAATGTTTGACGTTGCACAACAAACTGATATTTGGCGGTGACAACGAAAAAAATGTTAAAATCCCCCAATGACAACATTGAATGAAGGTGGATTACCAAAGAATGACTGAGGGAATTAATGAAAATAAATCGGCCGATGTAACTAAGCCCTGAATCCCTGTTCAACCCCCTGATGACGTAACTATTGTTTCCTGTTGTTTGATGTCAAAACCTTTTGCATCCCTCCATGTAAACATCCTGTAGTGAAATCACAAAGGACACAACTGACCTCCAAGTTGTTGAGAGTGTTGAACTCCATGAGGTCATGAAGTTGGGTGAAGGCCTTGTTGGAGTATTGGAAGTTAAAAGTGGAGAATGGTGACTCAGGGTCGTCAAAAATGTCAAAATCCGCCAAATCCTTTTCCTTCTCGGTCTCTCTGGGAACACCTGTAAGTAAAGTAATATGTTTAATACTTACTTAAGAAAGCAAAATGCTTTAAGATGGAGTCTTTGATAATTTCACATGATATTCATCTGCAGAGGGGATTGTTTTTCAGGGAATTCTCAATTGAACCTCTCTTTCATGTTGGTTTAAGGTTGGGAGATTACAAGTTCATACTTGACCTTGGAAACAACTAAATATATTGGTTTTGATTTATTTAATTAGAAACTAAACTTTTATGTCAACATGAATTAAAAAGTCCATTAAGTGGTTAGAAAAAAAATGTAAATCTTTGCAAACTCCATGTGCAAATTAAGCTCAGGAGATGTATATGAATCTCCAGAAATGCTAATACTAGACATTGTTGAGGTGGGCTTGTTTGATCAACGATTATGGGCTGAAATATGTGCCAACAGA
>NC_045741.1:13772023-13772982 GCF_008692095.1 Etheostoma spectabile
GAATCATTTATATTTGAATTTGTATTGTTAAACTTGACTAATTGCAATGAAAAACTGAATTTGAATACCATAATTTGAAATTGTATTGTTTAATCTGAATCATTGCATTGAAAAACTGAATCTGAATTTATTCTGAATTTATTCGTTTGGAACTGAAATGCAATAAAATATGATCATCAATGAAATTATCTTCACATTCAGTTCTCACAATTCAAATGCAGTTCACAAAATTAAATTTCAAGTTACTGTGACAGATATCCGAGTACGGGAAGATGAAGGAATAGCAATTGAGCACAGATCAATGTGTATCTTTTGCGCTCCCAAATCACTGACGGCGCAATCATAATTTATGTAAGTATCTTTAGGGTTTGCTGTACATTTGTTATCACTGTTAATGTATTACATTAATGTAAAGCTAAATGCTTTAATGCTGGTACAAATTGCTATTAATAATAAGGTAGATACTGTTGAGTTTTAAAAAGTAAAAAACAACCTTTTGAAAACAATGTATTTCTAATTATGTATGCTGTAGCCAGGTTAGGAAAATATGCATTCTATTTCTCATTCTTTGTCTCTGTGAAGAGGTCCGACCGGCCCTATTGTCTCTCACCTTTCCCCTCTCGTTCTCTGTCTCTAAAGAAGTGATTAGGCCATATCTATCATATAGCATACATGAGACAGCTCATCGTTCCCATAAGAAAGGTACAGTGGGGTTCAAAGGTTTGGGCAGATTAGACATTCGTATAATATGTCACAAAAACTTAGATTTTATTTCCATCATTTACACTTTCAAAATAACAGAAAACAAAAAAATGGCATCTGGAGTTGACGCTCACAAAGCAGGAGAAGGCTATAAGAAGATAGCAAAGGGTTTTCAGATGCCAATATCCTCCGTTTGGAATGTAATTAAGAATCCTCAGGAACAGTGGAAGTTAAAGCAAGATCTGGAAGACCAAGAA
>NC_045741.1:13772992-13773101 GCF_008692095.1 Etheostoma spectabile
CAGACAGAACAGCTCGCAGGATTGTGAGAAAAGCAAGTCAAAACCCAAGTTTGACAGCATGATCCATCCAGAAAGACCTGGCAAACACTGGAGTTGTGGTACACCATTC
>NC_045741.1:13773111-13773225 GCF_008692095.1 Etheostoma spectabile
AGATACTTGTACAAATATGGTCTTCATTGAAGAGTCATCAGAAGAAAACCTCTTCTACGTCCTCACCACAAAAAATCTGTGTTTGAAGTTTGCAAATGAACATATAGACAAGCC
>NC_045741.1:13773235-13773363 GCF_008692095.1 Etheostoma spectabile
TGGAAACAAGTTCTGTGGACCAATGAGGTTAAAGTAGAACTTTTGGGCAGCAATGAGCAAAGGTAAATTTGGAGAAGAAAGGGCACAGAATTTAATGAAAAGAACCTCTGTCCAACTGTTAAGCGTGG
>NC_045741.1:13773373-13773532 GCF_008692095.1 Etheostoma spectabile
ATCATGCTTTGGGGTTGTATTGCAGCCAGTGGCACAGGGAACATTTCACTGGTAGAAGTAAAAATGGATTCTATAAAATATTCGCAAATTTTGGACACTAACTTGATGCCATCTATGAAAAATCTGAAGTTAAAGAGAGGATGGCTTCTACAAATAGAT
>NC_045741.1:13773542-13773621 GCF_008692095.1 Etheostoma spectabile
AACACACCTCAAAATCCACAGTGGATTACATCAAGATGCGTAAACTGAAGGGTTTGCCATGGCCTTCACAATCTCCTGA
>NC_045741.1:13773631-13773721 GCF_008692095.1 Etheostoma spectabile
ATTGAAAATCTATGGACAGACCTTAAAACAGCAGTGCGTGACAGACAGCCCAGAAATTTCAAATAACTGGAAGACTTTTGGAAGGAAGAA
>NC_045741.1:13773731-13773851 GCF_008692095.1 Etheostoma spectabile
TACCTCAAACAAGAATTGAAAGACTCTTGGCTGACTACGAGAAGCTTTTACAAGCTGTGATACTTGCCAAAGAGGGCAATACAAGGCATTACCTTTGCAGGGTGCCCAAACTGACAGACG
>NC_045741.1:13773861-13774117 GCF_008692095.1 Etheostoma spectabile
TTTTTGTTTTCTGTTTTTTTTTTTTGAAAGTGTAAATGATAATACATAAAATCTATTTTTTGTGACATATAATACAAATGTCTAATCTGTCATTTTATGACTTTTGGAGATTTTTCCATCTTTTCTTGGCTTCTTTATGCACAATAATTAAAATTTTTACCTTGGGTGCCCAAACGTTTGAACCTCACTGTAATTGCTGTCCCAGCCTTTGGGAGCCGCCCCTACTGGGCCAGACTTGATTGGAACAAAGAATGTG
>NC_045741.1:13774127-13818907 GCF_008692095.1 Etheostoma spectabile
GTTTGAAAATAGGTGACACTGACTTGGATCCTATGGCCGGGTGTGGTCTCAAGATACATGGATTGAGAAATAACAACTTTCTTGTAAGGACATTTGACCAATAAGGAGATTTTTCCCTTGAGGAACCACCCTCTACTCTAGTGAATAAATGTGTGTGATTTAGAAATTTTCAGGACTGATCAATGTGACTCCAGAAGGGAGGCACGTCTTTCAGTCCACTGACAGCTGCAGTGTAACATCTGTCTTTGTCATATCATCTTAATCATGCTGTTTCATTAAACCCTTTGTTAATTCTCCACTGGACTTCTAGCCTCACTCCTTTGCCAGAGATTAAACAACACATTGTTAGTTTTTTACATCACAATACATCACAAGCTAACGTTACGCTAACTGAACCTATCATTTAACATTAAGCTATTAGCTGGGTTGCTGTCTTTTGTTTGTAAAGTTTAATGTTCGGTGGCATTTTCATCTCTTTTTATGTGCCGTTCCTGTATATGCGTAACGTTTGCCGAAATTTAGAAATTGGTTTGTTTATCAGTTGTAGCTGAGGATTGTAGGTAAATCTGCAACGTTAAATGAAAGCTAAAATGTATGAGTAGATTCCCACGTAAAAAGTATAACGTAATGTTACGTTATAGCATTCATAATGGTAAACATGTTTTTCTTGTGTTTGCTTTCTTTTAACAGGGACTAAGGAACAAACGGAGGCGGTCACTGATAATTGAAGCCACAGCAGCAACTTGGCCTGGTTTGTCAACATGGATGAGGCACTAGGGCAGTCTGCTCCAGTATGATTGCCCCGATCCAAGAGGACAAACAAAGCCCAAGAGCTGCACTGACATCACCAGAAGGGAGAGATGTGGAGGAGGACAGGGAAAGCAAAAGACAAGAAAGCAGGGAGACAGAGGCCAATGAGAGATGTTGAATAGATTATTATCTATATTAGAAATTGGCATTTAAAAAAAAAATACATTAAATTAACTGCTTTGTCTGTGTCTTTACGTTTTTAGGTGTGTATATAATTTAAACTGTTTTTCAATGTCTATTTTTCCATCAAATCATGACCTGGACACAGGAAGCTTCTACCTGAATAATTATATTCAGATGCTACCTGTTTTAATGATAACTCATTAGGTATACAAGCTCTAAAAGGACATTTACGATATGTTTATCTTCATTATAACATTTATTCAAACATTACTATATACTGTACACACAAGTATATTCAACATGAAGCAGCGATCAGACTCAGCTGCCGATGATGGCGTTGCTTCCAGACTGCAGACAGAAGGAGAAAGCTTTAGATTAGTGCAGTAGCCATCTAACCTGTCCTGGTAAGATTAGAAGTATGGTATATTTAAACATACTGTAACATGAAGGAACTTAATGTAACTATGGGGTGTAGTTTCTTCATTATGGTCTTAACTGACAACTGTTGATCAAATGGTCAACAGTCAGTTAAGACCATGATGAACTGTAAACTAATACACGAACACCTACCTTTACTGTGTTAGTGGGTGTTTATCAAGGAGTTGTTATTATGACTTTTCATATGTTGGTTAAAACTTGTGTGTCTACAGTTCTATTTAACTTCCTCACTTGCAACTGACAGTTGAAGTTGGCCTTACATACTCAGCCTTTATAGTGCTAAACACCGGCGCACCTCAAGGCTGCTGTCTCAGTCCTTTATTATATAGTCTGTACACATATGACTATATGGCAAAACATCCCACAAATAGTATTGTGAATTATGCAGATGATGCTACTGTGATAGGACTCATTGACAGCAATAATAAAACTGCCTACAAGGATGAGGTGAGTAACTTGATCATGTGGTGCCGCAGAAATAATCTGTCCCTTAATGTGGAGAAAACTAAGGAGGTCATTATTGATTTTAGGAAGAACAAACTCACACATACACCTGTCTTTATTAACAACTCAGTTGAAATTGTCAACACATTTAAATTCTTAGGCATCCACATTTCAGACTCCCTCACATGGTCGCTTCATATCAGAGGCTATATTTTTTGAGGTGTCTTAAGAAATATGGTATGTCCCTTAATATTCTACAGAACTTTTACCGTTATACAATTGAGAGTATATTGACAGGCAACATTGCAGTGTGGTTTGGTAGGGCTACTTCACATGACCTTAATCTTTTGACAAAGGTGGTCAAAACTGCATTTAAAATCATTGGCGTTCCACTTGAACCGTTGCAACATATTTACTGGAACTAAGAAGGCACAAGGTATTATGCAGGATTCTAGTCATCCTGAACACAACCTCTTCTCCCACCTTCCATCAGGGAGACGTTTGCAGAGTAACGCGCACATCACGTTAGGGATAGTTTTTACCCCCAGGTGATAAGGTTACTGACTGATGGCACAGCAGGAAGGAGGGCTGTGACCTGTACTTAGTCACTTAGTCACTATGTCTACTGTGCTGTTTTAAAGTTTTAAATGCTATTCATGTTATTATTAATATTGTTATTATTTTAAATGTTATTGTTGACTGGTGCTGAGAGAGTGCAAAAAGGCATATTATATTTCATTGCTGTGGTACTGTGTACTATAGAGCATATGACAATAAACTTGAAACTCGAACTTGAAACTTGAAACAATTTACTGCATATTATGTGGTAGCTCATTAGCTGGTAGCATTTACCTTCTTGTAGTTGCTGATCATATTTGCACTGCATTTGTTTGAAAGCTAGAAGCTTCTGAACAATGAGCTAATGCTACATGTATGCAGTAAATACAAGCTAATGTAAACTGTTAGCCACTGTGAGCTTTATGTAATTACGATTAATGAATGTAATTCTCCTTACCAGTAAGTGTTATGACAACTACAAACATGAACTCTCACGAGTTTTTAATTTATGTAACAAGGGATAAATAAGAGCTAACGACTATTTGCTTACATCCTAGCCTTTTAGTGTCAGTAACGTTACCTACCATCGCACGTTGCGGGCAAAGTTGCCAACAGTATTTTTTCCTTCTGCAAGCAGTCTGACAATGATTCACCTTCTCCATCTCAACAAAAAAAATTAACAGCACAGTTCACTGTTCCACAACCATTTCATCCAGAGTTTTGAAATGCAGTGTGCACAAATGACGTGCACTTGCTAGCCTCTTCCATTTACGTGTTCTCCAAATGCAACACAGGAGCCTGGCCTCTGAAGGACCTGACGTGGAAGGACCAGTCCTACCAAAGAAGGATACTAGACTTTAAGAAACGTTGTCTATCTATTGATCCGCGCTCTTCCTTCATCCTTCAAGTACCCGGTTGTCTGTCACAGTAACTTGAAATTCAATTTTGTAAACTGAATTTGAATTGTGAGAACTGAATGTGAAGATATATAAAGAGTTGAATTTTCATTGATTTCCGGATTTCAATGCAATGATTCAATTAAACAATACAATTTCAAATTATTGTGATTCAAATTCAGATTCTGTTGGCCCATATTTCAGCACATGAACGATATACTTTATTATTCCACTCATATTCCACTGCCTCAAATTTGACATGTTTTGTTTTCTTTTGTTAAAAATAAAATTAACTTCCCTGCTAAATATTCAAAATAGATCCATTATGTACTTTTGAGTAAAAATGTAACATTGATCCTGATTGTTTTTTTTTTACTGGAATAAAGATGAAAGACCACATGCAGAAAGAAGTTGTGGTTTGGAAAATCCACATATACAGCAGTGAACCAACTCCGTAATGGCCTGAATAACTTCCTCAAACGGGAAGTCCATTTATGGTGTATTTCCCTCAGATGTCTTTTGGGTTTGAGCGCAAAAAGCTAATGTAACGTCCATAAACAGACTGAGGAAGTATGTGGGCTGAAGCCCTAATGAATGCAAAGATGCAGCAGTGCAGATGAGATGGAGATGTGGAAATAGTGTGTCTATGTATTGCTCATGATATATGGCCTATTTACACACAGAGCTCTCCCACTGGAGCTAGAGATTCCCTACCGGCACCTGGCTCCTTAAGGAACCATAATTCACCCGAGCAGCTTATAAAACTAAACACACTGTGGTCCACATCTGTGCCTGTGCACACACACTCACACTCAGTCGACTGCAAGTATGCTAAAAGACAGACACACCATTTCCACAACGAAACCACAGAGGCCCTGAGCAGAGACTTTGTTTATTCGGGTCACTCAGATCAGGGGCCCAACTTCAGGCTGAACATAAAAAACTGTCTGCTGCTGGCCGAATAATCACAGTGTGCCATTTTATGGGAGATATGGGTCATGTGCTATGACGGTAAGACATTATATTATATTATATTATTATAATACAAAGAGCCTTGGTATATTTTCCTCCTCTCACATTCTGTGGAAACTTTCACACACATATTGTACTTACCAGGTGCCTTGAATGTCCTGAAATTGATGTTGACCAGGACAAAGTGGATGATAGTCGGGCAGTTCTTTTCGCCTTTTTTTGGCTTAAAGATGTAGCATTCCTTCAGGCCCTCGCGGTCAAAGACTTTGGGATCGATCTTGGGGAATGGAAGCTTGTTCATTCGAGCCCACTTTTCGGCCAACAGGAGCTCCTGTGGCGTACATTTACAAATGAGAAAAACATGTTCATGGTTTTGCACAAATCATTTTTAGCAATTCATGACTGTAAAAAGAGTTTAGACGCTGACTTTGAATGGGGGGCTGGTGTCACTGGGTCGTGCAGAAAAGTCAAAGGAGATGATGAGGTTGACACCACGCTCTGGTCGCAGGATGAGAGGGTAGGGAAGGTTGTAGGTCAGGCCGCTGTCCACTATGTGGATCTTCTTGCTCTTCACATCAAGAGGTTCGTAAATGCGATCAAACTCATCTGGGTCTGAGAAAATCACACTAAATCAAATAAATGATGCAGGAACATGATTGGGAAAATGTCTGCAGCCAAATTTCATGCCACACGCCACACCAGGTTCAGATTCAGATTGCTTTATTTGACATAGGTCCTTGTGTACTTACATACATAAAGAAAATGAAAATACAACAATCATACAGACGTATGTAAGAATACATAGACTAAAATATATAAAAAACAGATTAAAAAAACATTTAAAAACCAATTTAACTGTGTAAGGACTCACCTATAATGTTTGATGGAAGTTTAGGGCTGGGTATCATTTGAAAAATGCACTAACCACACCTGTGTTTCAGTACCAGTAGCAAAGCTACTTTACTCTTCCAAAAGAAATGTCTTTTATTTCTTTTTTAATTAAAGCTTCGCTAAGCAATATTTTTATATTAAGAATGGGTTCAAATAAATGCATGCAATGTAAAAGAAGTTGCTTGTAGTAATTAACCCACAATTAACACAAACTATGCCAATTACCTGAGCTCTACCGAGCGTTTTGGCGTCTTACAGTTCATTCTTCCAGTTTTCTAGCCTACAACTTTACTTGTTTACTCTCACTGCTCTCATCACAGACTGCTGCTTGCAGCAAAATACCTCTGCACCTAACACATTGCATCTACTTGCAAATTAATTGTTCTTGTCCATTTCCAAATGTTTCAATATCATTTCATAATCGGTCTGGATACAGTTCCATTAACATTGCCACACAGGATTATCAAAAACTGGAGAATCAAAAACACAATATGTTAAATAATTATGTCCTGTCGTTGTTTATCTTTTTCTTCAAAAATTACAGCTGGGGTAGGGTTTCATGAAAAACAAAAAGCTATTCTGCAGCTCTTCCCTCCGTCCTCAGCCTCTCCCACCTGACGCTTTATACAATAGCTCATGCAATGATTTCCATCACACTGATGGATATACATGTTACACACATACATGATTGTAATCCTGATGCTGTCCTGTTTTCTTTGCAAACTTGTAGGCCTGACATTTGAATTTGGGATTACATACTGTGATTTGAGGAGCAAGCCACACAGACATGAACTTAAATTAGCGGAAGCTCTGAGCCTTTGGCTAAAGTTAGCTGAAGGCCAACTGTTTGCAACATTTCCTCTCTATCTCTGAAATGCTTCACAGATATTGACACTTTTTTGTATTGCAATTATTGTCAGACTCTCTTTTAGACCTTCTTTTTGTTAAGTCCAGCTTTTTTGTGTTGCTTTGGAGTGTAGACAGTTGTTACCAATATTGAAAAGCAACTATTTCTGCAGGATTGTCTACCATTGAATCAGACATGCACAACTGCATTTGTAGAACACCCAATAGGAAGGTTCTCCCTATAAAATGACCTGTAATTGATTAGCTAAAGTCACCCTCCCTGGGCTAGATTCTAAAGCCTGACAACAGAGCAAAGAGGAGGTGCAGAAGTCTAGTTTTCTCTCTGACACTTTAAATAGCAATATACTGAAATGTTGTTATGGAACTGTTGCCCAATGATGCCAAAATATAACTGCCTACCCCAAGCTTTAAAAGCAGCTGATTGTGACCATCCTTCTTACCTGTGACAGCATCCACCTCCTCCTCAGGTATGGGGGCATTGCATCTGACCTCACTGTCCGGAGAGAATGGGACGCTGGTGTTCAGGTTTAGGCCCAGCATGAAATTATGCACCTGGCAACAGGGTGAGATAGGTTATGGAGAGAAAAAGATTGTTACAGAAAAAGTGAAATAAAGAAATGCAGCTAGAGCACATGCAGTGTTTACTGAAGTGTTACAAAATAGTATAATTTTGTGATGAATAAACATATTGAGTTACCTTCCCAGCCCGGCCCTCTCTCGTGTTGAATAAGGATGAGTCACTGAAAAGTGACGAAAACATCCGATGAGTCCAGCTAGCCTTAGCCTTAGCAGTGCGATCGTCTTCTCCATCCTGGTTCTCTGTCCCCCCTGAGCAACGAAAAGATGACAGAGAAAATACTGTAAAATCAAATGTTGTAGCAATCTTTGCACACGTTTTACACCAGTGGTGGCACAAATGTGTAGACAAACACAGTTACTGACTAGCAGGTGAACACAGTGGAGCATTTAGCAGCTGCAGAGCAAGCTATTTCCCTAAGGAGTTGGTAGAGACCAAAGAGTTAAAAGAGAACTTTCAGGAGCAATTAAGATACTAGGTAAAGTTGTAACAAAAGAGAGCCAGAAGTGATTTTATAACTAGTTTCTTAAGTTTAAAAAAATGTTATTTTCACGTTTTATACAAAGTGATTTTTTATTCTATCTTCAAGGGTAATTAATTTTCAACAAAAAAACGGTATGTCACTCATTTTACAGCACCCCTTCACTTTCTTTCTCTCTACCTCTTTTTTCTGTCTTTAATTAACTCACAACAAAAGCTCACATTTGCAAAAAGAAATCATGAAGGATCATGAAGAGGAAAACACTTTGGTCAACATGTGTAAACTATAACTGTCTGCAAACTAAAGAGTTCCAAGTAAAAGCTCAATGTATCAGCACTTCTTCCTGCCCTGACAGAAACCCCAGTAGCTGTTCCGATGTAGACGAGTCATAACAACACATACTGTAGGTATGGCAGCATTACCACGGACATTTTAAGAAATAGGCGTTAAGGCGTTTACTTTCTCTCAGAATTAATGTGTAAAGATAGTTGCTGACACACTTAAAACACCATAAAACACTTAATCATACTGCACAATAAGGTGTCTGTATGTAAACTCCTTGTGTGAATCATGCGTATCTTAGCTCACCTTTACGGGGCTCATGGTCATTGTCCAGACTGTCTTCTCCGACGATGTGCTGTGGTTTGATCTGCTCTGTAAGACACAAGACAGCTTCACTCATCAGGTTACAACTTCAACAGTAGGATGTTAATTCATACCACATTGCAATACTGTCACCGACAGAATGCTTTTGTTTAGTTATATGACATTATCAAATTCACTGTCTATTATCTCTTTCAAAATAAGTCCTCAGAGAAACGCAATACACCTGATAAAGTAAAGCATTCTTAAACTGGGTGGAGACGTTCTCAACACTTTCAGACAACCAATGCATTGTCAAAGTGTCTGAATGTTTAAAGGTCACCCCAAACAAATGCGTTCAACCAAAATAAACATCCGATGAGCTGTTGGAATATTCACAGGAAAGCTGATACCTTCCCACTGTTGTGGTAACATCACACACACACACACACACACACACACACGCACACGCACGCACGCACGCACGCACGTACACACGCACTAACTCCACGTTTTTAACCTGCTGAGAACATTTTAGGTTGGCTATCTTTAAAGGTGTGAGGATACCAAAGTGTGAGAAAGTAATTCTGGCATGAGACAAAGTGACGAGGAAATACAGACAACAACAGGATCTAATTCAAGCACAACTGGATTTCAGTTTCAGAAGAAGCTGTTTTCTCAGAAGATTCAAAACTATGGCATTACCTGGAAACAAATGAACATGACTAATCACACATTTCAGATTATGTTCAAGATCGAGATCCACAGTTTCCCAATATGTTTTCACATATATTGAAAGGATGATACCTATTTTATAGTAAATATGTTTTGGACACTGGAAATACATTTTATTTATGCAATAATTAATTTATTGGCCAGTTAATCAAAGTATATAAAATATTTTTTTCAATTTACATAAATATAGATATATTTACAAGCATGAAATAGTGTTTTTTTATTCACACTAAATAAAAAAGACTGCATCACTGTGAAACAATATTTTTGTATTTATCTTTTTTGGTTCATTGTTTTATTGATTGAAAACTATTTATATAAGCCAACATGGATGACAAGTGCTTGGAAAAATTTAAAATTTTAACATTTACTGTTCCCTGACAACTGAGCTAACTCCATCTGCTGATTAAAATCATGTTAGATGATCAATGGCCTCTAAACAGCTACTAGACTGACTTAGTGGTGAAATTGTTTTGTCAATTATTGGATTTCTGTGCTGTTCCAATTAATCAGATGAATGTATTTAATGTCATTTGCACTTAACCTGCAAAGAACCATTATTTATTTAGGGCTTTACATCTTTAAATCAGGGAAGTTCAGGACAAACGATGAAGAAAAACAAAAAATGAAGATAAACCGCAAAAGTACCTAACTCCTCCTCCATGGTGCTGCCACCAACTGTGTCTTTGACTCCCAGCACTCTGTTGAACAGAATGGAGAAGGCGCTGCCCCACACACCTGGAACAGTGAAAACAGACTGTTAGTAGGTTTACTAATGTCAAATGACCTGACCGTATTAGATGAAAATATCTTTCTCACCCATCAGAAAATGTATTGGGTTCTCCTCGTATTTCTTGATAACGGTTCCCATGAAGAACTTGCTTCCAAACAAGTCGGGGGTCATGAAGGTGCCGTACTTTGCCATCCCAATTTCATACGGGCTGAACTCCACCCAGTCTGCACGTTAAACCTCAGGGTTAATGTAATGGAAATGTAACACATGTTTTGAACCAATATGATCGCAATAGTCATAAAGTACCTGTCACTGACTAATACATCCTCTCCATGTGCATTTGTACTGTACACTAGAATTACAATGCAAAACAGTCTGTAAATAACACATAAAAATATTTTACTCACACTAAAATCTGCCTTAGAGGAGAGTGCCACTTTCAATTCAATCTCCCATGTGCCAAAATGCATTTATGGAGGGTTAAATCTAAATAAAGTCAATTGGACTAAAACCAGATAAACAACATTTGAATTTGAATAAGTGAAAACTAATTTGGAATTATAGTCAGTGTCTGCAGTTGTCAGTAGTAAACAACAGTAGGTACTGTACTGCAGTTCTAAAAAGGGCCTTTCTGAATCAAACCCTTTTACCCTTTTTTAAGTAAGTATTTTTACACTGTAGTATTGCCACTTTTACTTAAGTAAAAGTTCTGACTACTTTCACAGTACATCATATCTACACAGAGAGTGGAGGGAACTACAGGGGTCAAAAAGATCAGAATGGAATTATTTAGGCCCTGGCTACTTTTCTTTCAACACCAACTAGTCATTAGGTCGCACTTGCAACAGCTTTTACAGCAGCAGCTGTCACATACACACAAACAAACACTCAGGCATGCAAATCATCGCAACAAATGCACATAAACATACACAGAGAAAAATGCACACATACAATAGAACTACTTCCTCTGTAACCTAATTGCCTCTTAAATGTGAAGAGAATTTCACAGCTGTCTTCTGATAAGGTATCTTCCATTCAGCCGGATTATAAAAAACAAAATGGGGATATAAGTTAAAAAAAGTCAAGAAAAAACCGAAGGACAAGTCTTGCCTATTTTATTACACATTTTTAATGACATAGCACTTGAGTGTATTTTTAAATTTAACTGTGATTCTAGTTTAGGACTGAGTGCAGATCAAAAGTGATGCTGCACAACATTGACACTTCATCAGACAGAAATATACAGTTTCCTTTTGTTGTCACAATTGTGTGGAAGACATATTTTGCACTGAGTCTCATACATTCCTAAGTGACATACTATCTCAGTGTTTTGTTATCGCTGTTTTCTTTGGCTTCGGGATCTTTTGTCAGACAGACACAGTTTACAATGTACTGTTTTGTTGTTCTTCGAAGATGAAATTACGCAAATTTGATATATGTAACAGCAACATTTAAACAATAAAAACAATAATTCGATTTTGATTTGTGAACACAGACATTTGTGACTGAAGACAAGTGTGTAATGTCATCAAATAAATGATGATAGGAAGACTTAATTGGAATTGCAGCTCTAATGATGAGGTTTATTTTAGTCAATCTCCTATTCATTGTTTACAGAAGAGCTACAGAAAGTGTCTCCAAAATACAACACCCACTTCAGTCTTACTGTAATACTATAGTTTTTAATTTCAAAGTCAGTAGATAGTGTCTATATGTTGCTGCTCCTTTATTGTATTTTGTATTTAAATGTTAGTAACATGGGGGCAAAGCATACCATTACAGTACTGTGCAGGCTGTATCAACTATGAGGAAGTATAGTGGGAAAAACCCCATAACCCTTGTGCACACTACTTAGTTCCTCGATATAGCACAGTTGCTTTCTGCCACCACAGAGCCATCACTAGATGACAGCCCACCACACCATGGCACATCCTCTCTGTGGTGGCGGAGCAGCATTACAAGGAAACAAGTACTGCTTGGTTGTTTTGCATGTGGCCAAACTCGTCATCTCTAGTTACTCATTACATATGCAAAACAGTTATATGATGGACACTGTGTACATGCAACACACCATTCAATGTAAAGCCACATGCAGGTACTTACAAAAAGACAGATATTTACCTGCAAACATGAGCTCAGAAACATCTGGCTTGACATGCAGACATGTGAAGAGAGGAAGAGGACTCTGGGCCTGATTTATTTTCTCCTGAATGCTACTCAGTTTGATGTCCATCCTCTGGTGGGAGAGAACACAGTCTTTTAGCAATTTACACTCACGCTCTGCAGGTAGTAAGAGTCTAATCTCATCACAGCTATTGTGGCTATGTGGAAATAAAATATTGGTGGGAAGAAACATGTGTTGAGGTGATGCCAGTTCAAGAGAAAAGAGAGGGAATGAATCATGAACTGAAGGGAAGAGGATGATTGGCATACTTCTGAGAAAGAAGGAACTGGAGAAATAAGGAAATAAGAAAAAATAAACGTAACCAACAGCTGTCAGGTGGCTCTTACCGCAGGTAGAAGCGTCTCTCCTATGAGCATACCAAAGATATCGGTAAAGGTAACAGGCTGCCCGGCAGCCTTTTTGGTCCAGAGGGCATGTATGTAGTTGGTGATGTGTTGGGGCAGCAACAGCTTCAGTGGGTTACTGCTAACTCTCTTCATTAGCTCCGGGTTGATGTCCTTTGGGCCTTTATTAGGAAACTCTGGGTGGGAGTAGAGAGTGGACATGTACCTACAGAGAAAAGAGAATTGTATAAATGTCAATGCAATGTAAAACGCTGTCAGATCAGTCAATAAATATCACTTTGCTTTGTACAAGATGTATGAAAGAGGTACTGCACTTGTAAGGAAGTTAAATCTACAAATATGAAGATGGAGACTGAAACAAGCCAGAGGTGCACGCTTGATGTGACAGCATTATACCAGCAGAGGAGGGCAGAAAGGTTTCCCAGAAGGGAAGAAAAGGACAAAAACAAACAAAAGTTTCTTGAAATAAAGGGTGTCAGAAAAAAAGAGAGGAGATGAGGAGAAATAAAAACTGACCATGTAGATCCAGAGAGGCCAGCAACATATGTGGCACAATCAAGGACCCCAGACTCAAACAGCGCTTTCATCACACCTGAGAAGCCGACCATGGCACGGAAACCACCTCCTGAGCCTGCTATGGCTATCACCGGCACCTGCAACACACACACACACACACACACACACACACACACACACACACACACACACACACACACACACACACACACACACACACACACACACACACACACACACACACACACACACACACACACACACACACACACACACACACACACACACACACACACACACACACACACACAGACATAATGTGTAAAAGAAGAAAAAGATAGAGGCATAATTACATAATTACGTTCTACACATTAGAGTATTAGTCTCGCATTCATTCTCATTCTTTCAAGTTGAGTAACTTCCCTCCTGTGCCTTCATACATCACGTCTCTGCAACATTGTTTTGTGCCTTCAAATTTTCAACTATTTCATAATTCTCATTGTGCAACATAGCTTCCTTTCTGCAGTCTGTGGTCAGTTCTGAATATGCTGGCAGACAAATTTCCACAAGAGTCCTCCTGGATAGGGAGTTGAGAGATTTTTGTAGCATAGTGGAAGGCAGTAACTTTTATCTCATTCTTCTGGAGCTTCCGGAACACGTTAAAGACATGAGCAAGCCTGGCTAGAGATTACAGGCCAGTCCCAAGGGCATCTAGCCAAAACCACACCACTCTGAAACAGCTGCAGAACTTGCAGGTTTATGAGGCTAATTGTATGGTTTGTGAGAAATATCAGTGTTATGTGTGTGTTAGTGTCATGAGCTGAGAACACATTTGCAAAATTACAGTTTTGTAATTTAGCAATTCTGATTATATTACTTAAGAAGAATAGACCATTTGCATGATTTTTCTTTGTAGATTTTCTTCATCTTAACTAGTAAGTGCTACAGATACTAAGAGTGAATCTGCAAGAATGAAAGTATACAGTAAGCACACATATCACGCCCATCATTTACATGTAATGTTAAGAGGCTACAGCAGCTAAACATAACAATGGAATGTAATATGGTATTATGTAAGTGTAAAATATGTGCAGCGCAGGTATTTGGCATTTAGGCTCTGACCTAATCACTCTCCACAAGAAAACTTGGCACAGTAGGGCGCAATAACATTAACCTTTCTCCCTTTTGGAGAATGTAGATTCAGAGCCAACAGGTGGATGCTGGGGTTGAGGTGGGGCTTTTGAACTGCTCTATAAATAGCAGCAGTAGCAGCAAACAATAGCATAGCTTTTAGGTGAGTGGTGCAGCAGCAGGCTAGCAGAGCATTGACAACTAAAGTTCACCACCAACATGAAAAACGTTAAATATAAATAAAATGAGAAAAAGGGATCTTTTATTAAAGAAATAGTTTTTAATTCTGTAAAATAACCGTATTTGTTTTGTTGCTTTAGAAAAGATAGCACTCTGTATGCTAAATATGAAGCTACAGCCAGGAAACTCTTAGAATAGCTAGCATAAAGACTGGAATCAGGGGGAAACAGACAGTTGCAGCACACAGCAGCCTCTCAAATCCAAAAATCTTCACTACTGTACCATTATATGTTCTAAAACTAGTTTTGACTTTAAATACCAACTGTTGCTGTGTTAACACTTGAATTTGTTACTGTTTTCCCACCTCCTCTGGAGAGCTGGGGAGGAAAAGAGGTTTCTCCATGTCAAGCAGCTTCTTAATGCCCAGCATCACTCTCTCTCTGCGGGTCTGTCTGAAATGCTTCTCTTTGTCACAAAGGGCCCGGCTAAACCGCAAGTCCAGTTTGGTACTGCAGCAACAAATGACAGAAATAAGGTTCACTGAAATATAATAGAGGAAAGACAAACAATAACTCATGTTTTACATTTTCTGCTGAGAGGCAGATAGAGAATATGATCTCGCCACATGTAAAGACTACTGATGATGCTGAAACTGATCTTTAGGTCACAAAAAATCTGCCTCTGGGTGGTTTGGTGTGACATACATCCACAGACAAACAGTCTGGACCTCTTACCCTTTACTGCCAGCCTTCTCATGATTACACCCTTCAAACACGTATGGCCTTGCACAATCCTCCCACTAACCCCTATGTAATGATGGCACAGGACTTATGATTCATGTTAACACTATGTATGCTTACACACATCCTGTTTGAGTCTAATTTTAGTTTTAGTTCCTATCTTCTTAAAGCTGTGTACACAATTCTTTACTCATCCATAATCAGTATTGCTGTTTCACAAGAAGGCATTTAGGTTGATCACAGAGTGAACTGTGCAAAACAATCATTGCTGTACAACTAAATAAAATATAGTGAGATAATTTTTGATTTCCAGGGGAATACATACCAGATCTCCAGCGTCATCTCTAAGTATACTTTGGTTGCCTGTCAAAACAATGAAATATGGGATTATTGTCATGTAAAGGAGCAGCTGGTTGGTAATTCTGTCAACGGGCAAACATTAAGTGTCAAAACAAAAGCTAAGAGATGAAAAAATACAATGAGAAGGAAAAAGAAAGGAATGGTTAATTTAAAACTTTTGGGATAATTTAAATAGAAATGTAATGAATTTCTTCAAGCTTCTTCTTTTTTAGAAGCATATCATTTAATTACTCTGTTATTATTAACTACCAAAAAAGAGTGATTCTGTTGGCACACTCTAGTCTTGGTACACACGCAGTATATCTTCAATCAGCAATATGGAATATTATAATGTAATACTTAATATTAACTTATAATCCATCTTCACACATTTAATTTCTTTGTAAAATCTGGAAGCTTAACCAATATTTAAAGGAAGCACCTGTAAATTTGAGCAATGCTACCCCTGCACAACTCCTTGAGTCTGCTGGGATTGAATGTCTTACTTTTCCAATGAGGAAAGGCTCCATCTTTTTCCGGCCAACAGTGAGTTTGGTAATATCATAGGTCGCAGTCCCAAGGGTCTCATCCATCACATAATTGGCGTCCATTAATGTTACCTGATTGAGATAAACATAATCATTTAAATGGTTAAATAGCCTAGAACCAAGAACCATTCATTAGTTATTCTGGTTTGTGATTAAGTCCCATTTAGTTTTGACATTAGACAACGATCAATTTAGACCTTCAGAAGAGGCTTCATTTATTTATTTCACCTTAGATGACCTTAAACTATGATGAGTAATTTTGATCCTAGTTTAAATACTTCAAAGACTTGTAGTTGAACGAAGCTTTCTTTCAGATCTCACCTAAGTATTAGAATGTCTACCACAACGCTTAATTATTCTCCTCTACGTTACTGCTTGTCATCCTTTACTGTAATAGACATTGCTAGTCAATAAAATGCAAATCTTAACCTCCAGGACGTTGTGCAGGTTAGGGTCTAATATAAAGTGAAAGGTCTCGTTCCATTTTGGGTTGATGTCATTGTCTATGTGCTTGGTCCTCTTTCTGCTCTCTGGGGCCGTTGGGATGAACAGCTCCACATATGGATCCGGGGTGTCCACTGTGCACACAAATTCACCAGTGTTAATGAAATGCAGAATCTTAAAGTCAAAGTACTTTAGGATACTGTGTACTCAGCATAAGCACATAATACAATTCCAGTTAAAATAACATAGACATGTAGCTACTATGGACATGCAGCATGTTCTGAATAATTTGCAACAAAAATTGTTTTAATGTTAGAATGACATGACGGGGGGGGGTGTTAAGACTCACACAGGTCACCCAGCGCTCCCTTGGTGACGCTCTCGGCTCGAACCACCGTCACTATGAATTTGTGAGAAAACTGCTGATCCACCTGCAATTTAACATTCACTCAGTTAAGTTCATTGTCTCATGTGTGAAAATTCCTCCAACCACAAAGATAAAAATGACAATGATTAGACTCACGCATGATAGGTAGGTGCCTAACCCATACTGAATGGGAAATCTAGTTACAATATAAAATGTGATGTAGTCAGGTTCTCTTTAGATTCATCATTCAACTCTCAATCAGTTAAAACATCTGAGGTTTTTGGCATGTTGACGCTGGCTGTCACATTCGCTGTGAAATTCTCTAGTTCGAAGCTCACTTCCCAGCTGTGTTCACAATGATCAAAAAATACGTTCTCCATGCAAATGGACAGCAAAATGCTCATTTTTAAAACATGTGGTAGCACAGCCCGGGATTTACAGTGTAATTGTGTTTTATGAGTCAGGAGGCAATAAAAGACTACCTGCCCCCACTGGTTCTTACATGTAGGCCCAGTGGAAGAAGAATACTAACAGGATTAAGGGATTAACCATTGGACAACACTTTATAATAGCAGTTTTTGTCAGGTGAAAACGATATTTTCTGTTGGATGAAACCTCAACTGGTAACTGCTGCTGTTTGGTTAGCCCTGAAGCTTCACAGCAAGTAGGCACTGCTGAGTACTGGGTTAGATTCCCCAGCAGGGCCGTTCTGTGTCGAGTTTGCAAGTTCTCCCTGTGTTTACATGGGTTTTCCTTCCACCATAAAGACATGCATGCTAGGTGACACCTTCCATTGTCCTTGTCATAAGTCAAAACCCCAGGTGTCAGACTATGGCTTCTCATTTCTCCTAATGAAATAAGATAAGTTAAATGCAGAGGAGACTGTATATTCATTGTATGTGTAAATGTACTTGGCAAATAAAATAAATACATGAAATATTTAATAAGAACAACACCTAAACTGTAGTCAATCCAAAGAACATAAAATGTACAAAAAGTAGCCTATATTGCTCTACAACACAAATGATTGCCAAGTTTCTCATTATTCCAAGATTTGTATTCCTTTTCTCCAAGCTTCATCATTTTGGGAACATTATCCATTTACTTTAAATGTAACCAAGAGATTTCCCCAACAGTTTTGGTAGCATATCTATCTATATTGGGAGATCCGTTAATTACTTATGTGTCTCATTACTGTGACACCATTTTTCCCAAACTGCAGGCTTGTTCCCTATTACTGTACCCAGTAGACAAAACATAATTTCCTCTAAAATGTTCAATTGTTACTTCCTTGTTCCTCATAGTCAAGTTTTCTTCCACTGTACCTAAATTTAAGTACCAGTAGCAACCTTTGTGTTATAAAGCATTACCAGACATAGTATACAGGTATACTTCAAAGTTTGTGCTAATGTCGCCACTCTTTAATGTTGAAAAATATGAGATATATAAGTTCAAATACAGCTTCTTTTGGAGGTCATTAATCTCTATCAATGTTCCCTTTGTCCTTCATACATATGCATTACTGAACTCATGTGTTGGATTAAGAAGTTGTTTTGTTTTTTGAGTCAGCCTCATAGGCAGCCAGAACTATCAGTCTTTGTCAAGAAATCTTACCTTACGTTTATATTTATTTTACAGTAGTTTCAAGATGTGACCTTTCCTGACAGAGAATTTGGTTTCAACTATCCATTTATAAGTCTTTAAAACAGTGTTGTGAGTCTTCTTACGTATTTTAAAGTGTCAAACAGTGCTGTGAATGCAACTATCACACAGATTTATGATATTTTCTGCTGAAAACAACCTACATTAACTTGTCACCTACTCCGTTGTTAATGAAAAATGCCTTGCTGTTGAGCTTTTGCTTTGTTACATAAGAGAGTTTCTGTTTTAACTTGGTTTGGTTTAACTGTCACTTGGTTTGGTTTAACTGTACATGTCAATACTCACAACTATATTGGAAGCCATTGTGTGTTGTCAGTTGAGTAATTTCAAGGAAACCCCTTCGTCAAAATTTGAACTTTAACTCAGGACATCTCAGTCCAGACCTGCAGCCTTTGGAACCTGGAAAATTAAACAAAAATGTTTAATATCAGTGCAAAGGCAGGAGTGCAGCTTTAACAGACAGAGAAAATTCACATATCACATCACCACAACACAATCAGGCATATCAATTAAACTATTTAAACTTCTTGTGTTATGTCGTGAATGTGAAAATGAACTGCTACCTCCTCTGTCACCGCTAGACACTAAAAGAAATAAGTGGCGAAATCAGGCCAATTACCAAAGCTGTTCAGTTTGATGTCATGCTGCTTGAGCTCATTACTATTCATGAGCTTGCCCAGTTGCGCTGGGTAAAGGATGCTGATAGCCAGGCTCTCATTGGATAGTTGTTAGCCAATCAGAGTCAAGCTGATTAGCTTGTTGAATATTAATGAGAACTGGCACAAATCAAGCTGAGTCTTCTTGCAGGCTTTCTATACCACGCTAGAATGGCTTGAAACAAGGTAACCAAGGCATTTTTTCCACAAAAAACTAGCTCCACCAGAGCCAGTCCCACAATGAGCTTTTGTTAGGACGTGCCATTTCTGAGTCTGTAGCTATTGAAGTGGAGGTTGGGGCTTTGGCCTTGACCAACTGTCACTTTGCTTGTTTGAAAGCCATGATGTATCTTTCTCATGGGCGGGCCAAATTCTCTGGGCGGGCAAAGCAGAGAAAGGGGAGGTAATCTTGCCCCTTATGACCTCATAAAAAGCAAGATTCCAGATCGGTCCATCTGAGCTTTCATTGTCTCAAAGGTAGAGCAGGATACCCAGGGCTCGTTTACACCTATCACAACTTTTAGCCACTGGGGACCATAGTCAGGCTGGGGGAATGCATATTAATGTTAAAAAACCTCATAAAGTGAAATGTTCATGCCATGGGACCTTTAAAGAAGAATACTCTCTTATAACAGCCAAAATTGCTTTAGAAATATCAGTGGTGCTTTTTGCATCTTGACAGGGGCATGGGGAAAATGTGCTGAACCACAAACCCATGAAAGGAGCACTGGGCCAATAGCAACCATGTACGTGTAAGCACATACATACCACATTCATTGAGAGAATGAGAGCGAAAATGTGTGGATCTCTGATGCCAAAGTAGACTGATATGACGGGCAAGGATGGTGTGTGTGTGTGTGTGTGTGTGTGTGTGTGTGTGTGTGTGTAACATACTGTACAATCTGCTGTATAGGGGGTAGCATTAAGGCTTTCTCTTTACAATGTTGGAACATTTGTTGATAACTTGATAAGTAATTTGCATGTAGTGTGTGTGTGTGTGTGTGTGTGTGTGTGTGTGTGTGTGTGTGTGTGAGATAGCATATCAAGGTCAGCTTTTTCTCAGTGGTTCACCAAAGCGTATCATTACTGAGTGGACTGAGAGCACGTAGGGAGTCTGTGTTCACGGCACTTGTCACGTAGTTAGCATCAGTGGTCCAACTTTTGCAAGTGCCAGTTCACTCTGCCCTTGTTTTGCAGTGACAATGAGTGCATGCAGGCTGCGGAATCCTGTGTGCCTGCCAAAATCACCCAGACGCTTCACAGCACTACATTTACATATGAGGATGCAAAAAGTAAAAGAGGCACACAGCAACCAGCCATGATGATGCACAACAGCTGCAGGAAATGAAAGTTAATACCTTACTGTACAAGTATAGTCCTACCTGAGACATAAAAGGTAAAAATAAATCTCACTTCTTTAAATCACTATGCATTTACCAAAAGAATCGAGGATCTCTTATCTGAATGATAGGCGTTCTACAAAACGTGTTAGGGCCACTATAAACAGGTTTTGCCTGATTCTTATAGCTGGGGAGAATAAGGTCAGATCTGACAGGTCTCATGGTTTGCGTTTGTAACACGGAATGCTCATCGTTACAGATAATGTAAGACAATGCAGATGATAGTGTAAGCGATCAATCTGCAATAATGTAAACATGAAACAGGAAATAAAAGCAAGTGTTTATTATTTGATATGCAACTAATGACATCTGTTCACTCTGATATGTCATATTTAGCGCTTAATACAGGCTGTTGCCAATTTGATTCACATGTTTTCAATTGAATTCGCAAGTCTTATTGCTCTGTAGGTGTTGGCAAAAGCACGTTTCCTTGTCTTCTGAGATGCGTTACTGAAAGGGAACTTTCTGACGGAGACCCTCGTAAAACCACCACTAGTAACAGTTGTCCTTCCTCTTCAAACTGCTGTCCTATTTGCGAAAAAGGCATTTGACTACACTGTAAAAGAAAGAAAATTGGAAACGTACCTTGACCGTAGAGCAAATCCCGAAAAATATGTCATGCTGATCGAGAATATCGTTGAACCACTGCAGGACTGGAGAAGGAGGAGGTGCTTATCGGCAGATAAATAGTACGCAAACCCGGCAGTCAGGAGGATCACAGTTTAACGACGCCTAAATACAAGTAGAAGACTAACAAGTATTGTAACTTTAAAAATGTTGGTTTAAAGAAACTGGAGAGTTACCGAAAACTCTCAACAAGAGTCAGACTTTGACTCAGTGGGGAAATCTGACTAGGCGACTGCTCTCCAAATGCGCAATGACGTCCCAGCGACGTCCACATGAGGGCGCGTAAAGATAGACTGTGATGCGAGAACAAACATTTTTGGAAAACATGACACAAGGGTGACGCTAAAGGGAAGCATCCTAGTAAAATATTCCTTTTGGATCAGTCTGCTGCTGGTTTTCTCCAATAGGTTTAAGCCAATTGATTAAAAGACCCTTTGACACAATTATTTTAAATTAGCCTAAGTGTCTCTTTCTGTATGCAGTATGTGTTGCAGTCAAATGTTCTCAAGAAGCACTGTTATATTATGCTAATATTTTATCATTTTAAGTAGCCTAATAATTAATTCAGACAATAAAAGGAGAGAAAGCTCTGTTTGCACTTGATATATTTCATTGTAGGCTGTCATCTCTTAGAGAAAAAACATTAGCAGGAAATTACTCATTAATCAAAACGTAGGATACTAATACATTATATATATTTATTTCCATATTTCCTCCATGATTTAGACAGATTTTGTTTGTTACATGATAATGATGCTTCATTACCTTGAATTAAAGTTATCATCCTGTGGACATGTGGTCTACATAATTAGGATATTTGGGGGAAATGTATAGTTTATATCGCAAAAGTGGCCGTTTTGTAATGGAAATCATGATAATAATTAAAATGTAAAAAGATAATACTTTATACTTGCCGTGGAAAGAAATACAGCTTCACATATGAAAGTTACAACTTGTCTGACAGAAACTGCCAGCAAAATCATCTTGGTGCCAAAAAGACACATCAGAAAACCAGAGTCATTGAGAAAGAAAAAAGATTTCGCGCTTAGTTACGTCTCACGTCTGTATCATTCATTAAAACTGCGGACGATGAATTGCTACATGACGTCACCGTTCTCAACCATTTAAAGGTGCTCCCTGAGCAGGTTTCGACATTCATACTTTCAGCGACATCCCAGTGGAGGAGAGAGAAGGACAGAACGAGATCCGACCAAGTCTTTGGAGTATGAAGACACTCACGCTTGCGGGTTTGCTCTTGGCGCTGGGGTTTCTTGTCTGCGAAGGGGGTAAGTAAAGAGAAAATTAGATAAGAAGTTGGCACTCTTAAAAGTTCAGTTTCAGATGCCATAAGTTTTGTATTTCCTTTTTTATTTTTGTTAATCTTTTGTGTATCTTTATATTAGACATTATTAGAAACCACTCCATTTGTTGATATGGATTCTAGTAAAGTATAGCCTATGACACTAAGGTAAAAAAAAACATAATGTATTCATTAGCTCAGACGTTTACTAATGAGAGGCATTTCTAAGAGACTTGTGTTTGCATCTAAAGTGAATTGTCAGTAACCGCAAAACATCGTCTAATACAGGTAATCCATGTTGCTCAGAGCCATGCCAGAACAAGGGCGTTTGCACAGCTCTTGGGTCAGATAATTACGAGTGTGACTGCACACGCACAGGATATCAGGGACACAACTGCACAACACGTAAGTATGAATGGCACACTGGAGGTGAAGGTGAATTGTGATATTTGTTGTGGTCATTTGATCATTAACTGACTTTTCCCTCCTGGCTTGTACAGCTGAATTCCTCACCTGGGTCAAAATATCCCTGAAGCCATCGCCCAACACAATCCACTACCTTCTCACCCATTTCAAGGGCTTCTGGAACATCATCAACAACATCTCATTTCTCAGGGATGCCATCATGAGATATGTGCTGACATGTAAGCGTCTCTAGCTGAAGGCAAAATGAGAGGATGGATTGCCTTCATATCACATGAAATAATTTGTACAGCTCTTCCTAGAGAAGCACTTGTAGCATTTATACTAATACTGAAATGCTTTTTTTCTCGCTCTAGCTCGATCCCACCTGATTGATAGTCCTCCAACTTACAATGCGGATTATGGTTACAAAAGTTGGGAAGCCTATTCTAACCTTTCCTACTATACCCGCACCCTCCCCCCTGTGCCAGAGGATTGCCCAACACCTATGGGAGTAGCAGGTGAGTTATATTCTTCTTGCCGTTGGAGAACCAGTTTTCTCGGATTCTTGAACATTTTTTACAACAAAGGAAGTGCACAGATTCAAATGATCCCTTCTGCTGGATTGACTGAGTGAAAATATGCCAAGGGAGCAGAGAAAGACCTGTCCCAGCAAGCCAAAACTAAACCACATTGAATGTGTCTCAGGAATTCATGACAGTTAACCTCAGTTGTAGCTTTTCCTACAAGTAAAAGTAATCAATCACATTTCAGTCACTTTAACGTGTTTTATCCAAACTAAATTGACTTGGTTCTGTGGTATAGTGTGGTATGCTTACTGTTATGTCCTTAATTGTTTCCCCAGGTAAAAAGGAGCTACCTGATGCTAAGCTGTTGGCTGAGAAGCTTCTAATGAGAAGACAATTTATCCCGGACCCACAGGGCACCAGCCTGATGTTTGCATTCTTTGCACAGCATTTTACTCACCAGTTCTTCAAATCTGATATGAAGAAAGGACCTGCTTTTACCTCAGCTAAAGGTCACGGGGTAAGCACAGCTGATTTCAAGCCTCATCAGATTTTAGTCAGGAAAAAGAGACAAAGAGATTTGTGAACAAATAACTTGTATTAATGGTTTTGTTATTGCTTTCAGGTGGACCTCAGCCACATTTATGGAAACGAGCTGGAGAGGCAACACAAGCTCAGACTCTTTAAGGATGGCAAGCTTAAGTATCAGGTATTGGAAGAGACAGAAGTAGTTTAAACAGCAAAATGCTTCAGACCACACAAGCGTCTAACAATTGCTTCCTCTCTTGTGTAACTCTGCAGATCCTGGATGGAGAGATGTACCCCCCAACAGTAAAGGAAGTGGGTGCTGACATGCACTACCCTCCTCATGTTCCCGACTCTCACCGCTTCGCTGTGGGCCACGAGGCATTCGGCCTGGTCCCCGGTCTGATGATGTACGCTACCATCTGGCTACGGGAACATAACCGAGTGTGTGATGTTTTGAAGGAGGTCCACCCAGACTGGAACGACGAGAGGATCTTCCAGACCACACGGCTCATTCTAATTGGTGAGTTTATGCACAAACATTTTAAAGACATTTGCTGTAACGTAGCAGGGAAAATAAAGTCAAAACACTAACACTTGTCACAGCATTAGTGTAGTTACCATGGAACTTGTGAAAAGAGGAAGTTGTTCTTTGTTTTGTTAATCACAAACCAGCAACCTTGTTGCACACAGTAGAGCCTTTGTGCTCTACTGTGAGAAACAGGAAAGATCTGAGATAGAGGAAATGTTTAGTTTTAAACAGTTGTATAAAATACCCTGCTGGAATAAAAATGTGTCTAATATGGATTTTACACAAAAAAGTACCTAGTTATCTAGTTACACATAAAACTACATCTTATTTTTCTCCCACATTGAAAAATACAAGATCTGTGAATGTGCATATATTTTTATTCAAAAGTTTAACTGCTGGACCAGGTGTCCTTATTTACTGAAGTCATTTTTAAGTGGAGGGACTTAAACATCTCTAATATCTGCAATAAATAAAATATTAAATCCTCTCTTGTGCAGGTGAGACCATCAAGATTGTGATTGAGGACTACGTGCAGCACCTGAGTGGCTATCACTTCAAGCTCAAGTTTGACCCGGAGCTGTTGTTCAACCAGCGCTTCCAGTACCAGAACCGCATTTCATCCGAGTTCAACACCCTGTACCACTGGCACCCTCTGATGCCTGATTCTTTCCACATTGAGGAGAAAGAATACAGCTATAAACAGTTTGTCTTCAACACCTCCCTAGTGACCGAGCACGGCATCACTAACCTTGTGGAGTCGTTCACCAATCAGATTGCTGGACGGGTAAGAACTGTTTGAGCAGCATTTGGATTCAGATTGTAACACCACTGCTTCAAAGCTGGTTAACTGACTTTTCATTCTTCTTTTTTTTAGGTTGCCGGTGGCCGAAATGTCCCAGGACCTATCATATACGTAGCAATTAAGTCCATTGAAAACAGCAGACAAATGCGTTACCAGTCTCTAAACGCCTACAGAAAACGATTCTCCATGAAGCCCTACAGTTCTTTTGAAGACATGACAGGTGAGACAGAGTCACCAAGCCTAATACTTGCAGGTGGAAAGGACGGCGTCAAAAGATTACTGAAGAAATTATTAATATGAAGTGAAAGAAAACTTTGCCTCAGGCCAAATTATTGCTGAATTGCCATGAACTGATTGCAGAAATTAAATGTACAAAATGCCACGCTACAGATCAAAGTTTATATCATAGATTTCTTATTATTAAAGAAATGGTGTGGACTCCGTTTTAGTCCCCATCATCTTTGGAGGTTAGGAATTTATTTCCGTGACTCTAAGAACCAGATGTCCATTTCTTCTTGAGATAATGTAAGCAGATTGTCATCACAGAGAGCATGACATAAACAGACAAGAGAGGCCTCCTGCTTCAGATGAGATTTATTTTCTAAAGGAAAGAGGATTTAATGTTTTTCTTATTAAAAAACAAGTGTGATGTATGAGGAGAGAAAATGTGTGTGTGTGTGTGCTTGAATTAGAGACATGATGAAAGAAGTAAAAATGAAGAGAGATCATTATTTAGTCAAAACTCTGAGCTCATATTTAGACTAGCAGCATGCTTTGCAGGTGCTGAGCGAGTGAGAGAAAAGAATCCAGATTAAGCTGCTAACTAAAACTATGTTCTCCTTTGTGTTACTCAGGCGAGAAAGAAATGGCCGCAGTGCTTGAGGAGATGTACGGACATGTCGATGCTGTGGAGCTCTACCCAGGTCTGTTGGTGGAGAAACCCAGGTCTAACGCCATCTTTGGGGAGACCATGGTGGAGATGGGGGCCCCTTTCTCCCTCAAGGGCCTAATGGGAAATCCCATCTGTTCCCCGGAGTACTGGAAGCCGAGCACATTCGGAGGCAGCGTGGGCTTCGACATCGTCAACACCGCCTCCCTGCAGAGGCTTGTCTGCAATAACGTCCGGGGCCCCTGTCCCGTGGCATCCTTTCATGTGCCCGACGTTAAAGACACGGGGTCCATGATCATCAACTCAAGCACATCCCACTCACGTGGTAGTGATATCAACCCCACAGTCATTTTGAAAAAAAGGACTACTGAGCTGTAATTTGTTTTATTTTATAAGGTTGTTTTTTAATGTATGTATTTATTTATTATTTATTTATATATTTATTGTATTCTATTTATAAAATAACTGAGATTGTTTTTATATGTAATTTTGTCTTTGACTGTGTGACTGGTTTTCCAGAAGTATGTGGCTGTGTTTATTTATTGAAAGATTGTTTATAAGTTATTTTTACAATAATGACCTCAGAAACTGAAATTGAATACTTAGATCAACTGCTACTCTTCCATTTATTTTCATAAATATGGACTGTTAGGGTTACATATACAGAAAAGAAAAGAAATAAAACAAAAGAAAATGACTATAACAATATCTGCTTACAAATGTACTCTACGTAACCAGATTGTTTTGTTCCCAATGCCTGTTGACTAGTAGAGCTAACACTAATAAATGCCATCAGGAAATGAAGCCCATTTCTCAGAAATCAGCTGATATTGTTGTCATTTTCACTTCCGATTGTGCTCTTATATAAACTCTGATGCTACGGGAGCAAACAAGTGCTTAAAGTTGGCAAATTTTCCATGGCGAGAGAGAGAGAGAGAGAGAGAGTGCAAGGGGTTGAGCAAGCTAAAGAGGGAATGAAGAGAGGAAGTGATGAACAAAGCAGTGAATCAGAGGAATACAATGTTATTTTCTAAATGTTTAACAGTGGTTATGGTCTAATCAATCCTTCCAGGATTTTGTGATGTTGCGATCGCAGCAATTCAGGCAAATTCAACCAATCACCGTGACTTTGGTGCGACTTGCAATTTTGACCAATCAGCGCAACTTTTCCGCAAATTTGACAAATAACCAGAGTTTTCCACAACTTCAACCAATCCCAGCAGTCCCTCGTGTCAGACTTTGTATCAGTATGTGACGTTGAGAGCCACTGACCAAATGGGAGTGAGAACGGGTTAACATCACACGTACATCGCCAAATTAATTTCCTTGTTTCTGAATGAAGACAAGATGTATATGACTTGAACATCTCACATTTACCAACTAAAAGTACAGAGAGCAATATATCAATCTAATAATTCAATCACAACAATCTAAAAAAGGCAGCAAAATCCTAGAGGGACTGTCTAACGCACAAATTAACACAGATTTGCAAGCTGTTACTGGCTCAGGGTTACACACCAACGTGGGACCCAAAGGCTCTTTGCTGACACCTATAAAGGTCCTTACCTTGCATGGCAGCTGGATTCTCACAATATCAGAAAATCACGTGAGAATCGCTGGATCAAATTTACACGACAACCCATCTTGTCAGGTTTCACATGAATGCATTGTGTGATTCCCCCATTTTTGTTTAGTTTTTTTGTTGTTTTTTAAAACATTTGTATTGAAGCTACTACTGATGCATAGTTTCTTTCCCCTACGACAGTTCTGAATGTTGTTGTGTTTGTGTCTGAAGCAGTGCCGGAAATGGGCCAGAACTCACTGGTACCGGTACTTCTGATTTTAGTCCACATCAGTACCGTTACTTCTTTTTTTTAAGATTATTTTTTGGGGGCGTTTTTAGGCCTTTATTTCCACAGGACAGATGAAGACATGAAAGGGGAGAGAGAGGGAATGACATGCAGCAAAGGGCCGCAGGTCAGAGTCGAACCTGCAGCCGCTGACCGGGAGCCGAGGAGCAAACCTCTATATATGTGCGCCTGCTCTACAACTGAGCTAAACAAGTCATAAGTACTGTTACTTCTTACTTAGTACAGCCACCTTCTCCGGCACATAGGTATGCACCCATAAACTCCAGCATGACTGTGTCTTATGGAAGCTTACTGCTGAGAAAAAGTGCTCAAAATGTCATTGGTAACATGGATAATTGCATTGGATTTTACATATTATGTTTTCTGTTGGGTTAGAGCTTACACTTTATGTAGTCTTGATTTGTGTGGTAGTCATTTAGCTACATTTAAAATGGTTGTATATGTACTGTAAATCCAAGACACATGCGATGATCATGTCATGCTTAATTAGAGTACAGGCAACTTTTTTGGTCCAATTCAGGCACTGGTCTGAACAACCTGTTTACCACACAAATCTGCGTCAGGTGAGAAGTTGTCTCACTTTTCCAGACCATCTACATGCTGCGGAGCGGAGGAGGGTCTAGCAAGTCCACATAGCATTCTGGGATGGGTAAAAAAACTTGCTCTGGTTTATTGGCATTTCTTTAAACCAATCACAATCGTCATGGGCGGCGCTATGCTCCGCATCCGTTTTAGTGTGAGAGAAAACTCAGATTGGACTGTAAACCCAGCTAACTGTCTCAAAATTTACCATGCAGAGATCTGAAGAGCAGTTAACCACAATCCACCAGAGTTCAAAATTCAAACAAAAGGAAGCGAAAGGAAACAGACATCGGCAAAAAGACATGAATCCAGCTGAATTTCCTGTGGCACCAGAGCAATCCTGGAGGTGGAACGTAAAGGATATAGACTAGGTGAGGAGCTACTGGCAGAAACCGCTGGGGTTTAGGCGTGTGTGGCACGACTAATGGTTCAAAACAACAACGGCGGATGTGACAGACAGATGGTTTATACACCTGTCAGGTATTTTTTTTTAAAACCCTTTTCCAGACGGCTTCTCAGATGGTTCTGTGTAAGAAACCATCTGACTTGTGAGGTTATGAAGATACCGCATTTAGCAAAATAGGAGAAAATCCAGGAAGAGGGCAGGGATTCTTCAGGGATACGGATAAAACAATTCCATCACAATTGTTTTGTGATTGGTGTCCCATCATCTACTGGCTTGCCCTCTTTGAGTTGATTCTGAAAACATCAACGAGCGCTCTGAGAACAAAGTGACACAATCAGGGTTCAAATTACACTCTTTTTAAGGTCTAACAAAACACAAAAATAGATACAGTTCCTAACAGTTGCTCCATTCCCTTGGACGATGTGACAGCAGATGTAAAGAAAGATATAAAGAAGATGTGAAGGAAGATGCACCAGAGGAAATGAGAATTGGTTTAAGGTGGGTAAATGCGGGTACATTTTCAGGAAGGGAAAAGTGTAACAATGTATGATACAAATGTATGATACCAAGTAATGTAAAACTGAGTTTTCACCAAATGGAATGTTACTTTTCTTAGCACGAACTCCACCACACAGTTCTGGTGGGTCATAAGTGATGAAAGGGATTATTTTTATATTACTGTAGTCTAAATATTGTTTGAAAAGTCAAGTGAAATACTTCGTATTATACCTTTAATGATCATTGCAATGTAATACTTTGGCACTAGAGTTTAGATTCTCAGCCTTAGCTCAAACTTGACTCTACACAACCCGCAGGCTGGGTTGGGCCGATATTTCCCGCAACTATCCTCTGGGCCCTTGATCTAGCGTTTGTATTTTTTTAATCATTACTTTATTAGCCTAATTGGGTGGGGAGAAAACTATGCTTTTCTAGCTTCTCTTGAGTGTGAGGTACCAGGCCCGGTTGTTTCAGATACCTCATTTTCTTTTTATGCTTTAGCAGCAGATATGGTCTCTCCTATATCCAACGCGTTGTCAGCCAGTGCTTCGGCATGCAGATCCTGGCGAAGGACAGTATTACTTAAGTGATTGAGACAAGAAAGTCTCCTGTATGGTTTCTGGGCTTTAATTATGTCCAAAACAAATTTTGTTTTCTGAATATTGAGTACATTCCATTTATTTATAACTTTACAAAATTCAGTGAATTAAAATAACAGAATAGATAGATAGATAGATAGATAGATAGATAGATAGATAGATAGATAGCTGTGAACCTTTTGTGAGATATTTGTATGTTCTCCTTGTGCCTGCATGGGTTTCCCTTTGAAGGTCTGTCTGTTAATTAATTAAAAGATTTTTTATCACTTCATACTCAAAGAGGCAAAGTAAGAGTGTCCATGAGTAATACTACTATATTTCCCAGCAAAAGTTTCTGTGTACTGCTTCTGTTTTAATACTTTGCGTTTATTTTAGATTGCTAACAGAACACATGCAACACTATGTGTATCAAAGAGGAAATGACTGGATGACGATAGTGGAGGATTTGGTATTATTATATATGCCTAAAACTTTCCATTGCTTGATCAACATTCTGCCGGGAAAAAATGCAGAGGGACTGTATTACTGCATATGATGTGTGAAGATTAGCACTCAGTCCAAAAGCTTACAGGAAACCTTGCCTCAGCAGTATGGCTAGCGGTGCAGTGGAGGAATAAAGTTATTGTTCGAGGATACCCATTCTAAAATAAACATGGTGGAAGGAATGTTGACGTGACTGGCGGCACATAGAGGTGAGTCAGGCCGTCGGGCATCATCCCATCTAAACACAGACAATGACAAGCTAAATTTTCCCATCCATTTACACACTTCTCATAACAGCACATTTACTCTCTCCCCTCACACTGGACAATTTAAGCTTTAAACACAAAACCACACAGAAGCAAGGAAATTACATTAATCAAGTCATGTGCATCAGTTGTCATCTCAACTGAACCTGATGGACAGTTCCTCAATCTGGTAATCTTTGTCCTGGACAAAGGCGTAGGATCCCCCGCCTTGGCCCATCACGGCATGAAAATGACCTAATTGTGTGTCACATTATTTGTTTTCCCCACTGTCAGTTGCCCAAGGGTAGGTATTATTATTTCATTGAGCATCAATGTGTGGCATGCTCAGGACCCGGTCTATGAGATCGAGCAAGGGAGCATATCTTGCTTTGTGTGGGTGTAATGAGCATGAGCAGGCCGTGGGCCCTGGTGTGGGAGTAGATCAGGAGACTTCTGTGTGTGTTTTCCCTCTGATCGCTTCTGGACCTCTCTGGAACCAGACCCAGTGTGAATCCCGTGATCCGAGACCGGAGTTACGTGATGCCTTGCAGGTGGCCGGAACTAGGATCAACTGGGAGCTGGCGCCGGCCACCTCTGCACGTGAAGCACTGGCACTGACCCACCAGAAGCCAATTGTCACTTACATAGATTTAAACAAGCAAATCACAAATGTATATCATCTGAGAAAAAAATTCATGATTCTGAAAACAATGTGTTAAATGTTACAATCTTTAATTGTCTGGGGCGGACAGCTCTAATGGTGGAGCGTAGAAGGATTAGATTACATTTTGTCATGTATTTAGATTAACCCTCTGGGGTCTGGGGGTATTTTCAGTCACATAGATGATTTTGGCGTGCTCAAATAAGTGTTCAATAATTTGAACACATCAGCAGTATTTTCCAGGTCACATGACTTTTTTAGTCTTCAGCACAAGTTCATCTAAAATAACATCTAAGTTGTATGTATTTTATAGTGGTACTTAAAAAAAAACTGGTGGTAAACAAGCTGTAAAAAGTAGTTTTAGATCTGGAATGGAATTTGGAAAAAAAAATCACCTTTCCTGATCTTCAGTTGCCGAATTTGGCAGGAAAAATATCCAGACCCTTGATTAGTGCTGAATCCATGGTTTGATAGAAGGCTTGCCACCGCTTAACTGTAAAGTTGCTGTAATCCGGGTAGAAGCAAATTTTTCGGCCCTCAATGATGAGCGGAGATTTCCCCGTGGCTTGTAGGATTGCCTGCCTGGTTGTGTAGCAAAGCATGTTGAAAATCAACGTGCGATTAGTAGTAGTGTTCTTCTTTGGGCTATCACTGTGAATTTGGTGGGCTCTCATAACCTCAATCTTAACATCTGCTAAATTTGGGAACCACTTAGGCAAGGACCACGAGAGATACTGGATAGCATTAGCACCTTCTACCCCCTCTTTCAGCTCACCGATACTGATGTTTCATCTTCGGTTGCTGTCCTCCATGTAAATGTAAATGTGCTGTATTTATATAGCGCTTTTCCAGTCTTAACAACTGCTCAAAGCGCTTTTACATCTACAGGAAACATTCACCATTCACACACATTCATACACTGTGGCTGGGGCTGCCGTACAAGGTGCCACCCGCTCATCAGATAAACACTCACACACATTCACACTCCGATGCGCAGCACCGGGGGCAACTCGGGGTTCAGTGTCTTGCCCAAGGACACTTCGACAATGACTGCAGGGGCAGGGATCGAACCACCAACCTTCCGATTGACAAGCAACCACTCTACCACTGAGCCACAGCCGCCCCTGTCTGCTAGCTTCACTACCATCTCCTGAAAAGCATGGCCATGGCTGTAAAGAATACTTACGTTGCTTTCCATGGTAATTTTTAGGTTGTTCACCTTAGATCTGATAGAGCCAAGGCTTTCAATCAGAGATGCTAGCTGGGCAAGGATAGCGGTTAGCTTATTTTCATTGTCGTACCCCACCTGTTGAATCTGAGACTAAATCTGAGAAAAATGTGGTTCAAGGTAGCTTTTCTATTTCTCCAGTAATGCCTCTGCAATTGCATCCATATCGCCGTGTTGGGTCTTGTTCTTGTTTGCCATTCTACTTTAAGAAACTCTAACAAGCACAAAGTGGGAACATATCAAAGCTGAAACCATATAAAACAACTATTATAGCTACAATTTAAGCCACCATCTCTGTCCAGCCAATCACGTGATTCCCTCCAGTAGATATTTATGTTTTTAGCTTTCACACAGAATGCTAATGTGTAAACATGCATTTAACCCTCTGAGCCCGAGACACTCGCCCACGAGTAAAAAACTACCTCTGATTCATAGTTTAATAACTTTTGAACCATACAAGCGATTTACTCACTTTCGGTTTCGTTTAAATCCTGACGTTTTCGGCTTTACGGCAGTCTTTTCCCTGTCTTTCTAGCCTCTACAGGGGATTTTCTATCCAGCCTGGAACTTCAGCCTCTTTGGCCTTTAAATCCATACTGTTATATCCAAGATTGGTCCACTTTATATCCATAATTCATTGCGTTTTGACCCATTTCTAACGCTGAATCGTTCGTCTAATCTCTGATCTCCCGCTCTGTGTCTGCCCACATATGGGAGATAAAGGCACCCCTCTTGTATGGAAGGCCAGAGGGGACAAAAATGCCTATATATTCTAGGAAGGGCAAATATGCAAATTTAGAACATATTGCTGTATAACATTGCTGTGGGTGTAATATCAATAAATATGACATTATTATGTTATATTGGCATAAGTAAATGTCTTGAGAGCAAAACGTCTTGACTTTTTTGGAAAAAAATGCATGTATTTCTCAACTGTATAAAAATGATTATTTCTTCAAAGTGTGACTCCAAGACATATGAGAAGTGTTTAGAAAGGAAAATGGCTTAGGTTTTACTTATATGTCTGTGATATCAATACATATCTGGAAGATTCATTTATTTATTTATTATCTAAGGCCCTACAACCATTTTAACATGCAAGTGACCTCACTGCAACCCAAATATTCCAATAAACCCAGTTTGTCCTAAAAAAAATGATGTTCATATCTTGACTGTAGACAACAGGGTTGATGTTTACAAGCTTTTATAAAATAAATCCAGACGGAAATTAAACTGTAAAAATGGCCTCAGGGCCCCCAGGGTTAAAAAAGATCCATGCAGCATGGCCAAAGATGTCGTATTTAATTTTACACATTTTTCGTTGTTGTCAAAACCTGCAACATGCATTACCCACAACGCAACTCAATTGGCGACAGTTCCGTCAGAAATTTGGGTGTGTTATACTACCCAGTGGCTGGGTAAAATCAGTGGAGTTCTACCTTAAGGTCTTCACACATCATCAACATCAATGCAATTTTGTCTCTTAACTGCAACAGTGTTTAAGCAAATGTGCTTATGAAATTTATAATAACTGAGAATTAAAGCATAATGGTAGCTGCAATTTAGCTTAACCTGGGAGTTTTATTTAAACGTATAACCTGATATCTAATGCTGAGGTCTACCATGATGATGTGAGAGGTTTCGCTGCTCTTAGGGATACTCAACCACCACAGGAAAATCTTCATTTGTTATTTTTAAAGATGTCATTTTAAAAATTATGAAAGTTTCACTTGGCTGTTGACACACTCACTCTAACAACGTTTCTTTCATACCATCATGAGCATGGAATTGTTAAAGTCACAGTAACATTAAGGAAAAGCCTGGGGCCTATGAGCTGCTGGTTGGGTAAGGTTTAAAAAAAACATAAGTACAATGAAACATTGTGCAAGTGGAAAAGAGAAGGTAATGATTCAACCTTATCTACCTGTGTGTTTACGCCCATTTGCATTGGATTGGTTTTGGTTTGCTTAAGATGACATTTCTGTCAATCAGGGGAAAATGATATCATACTGAATTCTGATCAACAAGAAATAATTGAAATGCACACCTTTTAATCTTGATGAACAGGGGAACATTGATAGTTGAACCGCTTATTCATCAACATTAAATCAGAAATTAATTGATCCACAAGTTGAAAACAAACATTGAAGATAAGGTGTCTGCGCAAAGAAATAAAAACAGAAGAAAAATAAAGGTAAAATTAAAAGAAAAAGAAAACAAAGGACAGAAAGAAATGGTTAAAAGAAACAAAGAGAGAGAAAGGCACATTATACATATTTAACAAAGTGAGAACAAATCTGCCTCTATTGGCTTCACTTGTACCAAGGTGAGGAGGAATGTCTGGCAACTGATTGCCTCCATTTCCAGTCAACTCGCATATTTTGTCTGTGGTGTACAGCAAAGGAGCATCCATATGACAGACTACCTATAGTGTCTCTATGACAGAGCCTTTTAAGGTCAAACAGGGGGGTAAGAAGCCTTCAACATCTACAACACTGTGTCACAGGATGACAAAACAGGAAAATAAAAACATAGAAACAGCTGTTAAACTGTCAGGTGTCACACAAACATGTTGTCATATCATATCATCGACACATCATAGCACACACTTACTCATCTATCAGACACACAGCACTGACACATTACTGTTATATTGCAAAAGCAGACGTAGTGAATTGCATCACATACCAAAGATACCAGAGATGATCTTTGTTCTGTCAGATCCTCTCTAAATCCACTCTCACTGAAACCTGAAACACTGGAATTGAAAGTACCTCCAGACCCATTAACAATCTCATATTCTGACATCATACATGACAGGTTCAAATGTTTTTAAGCCTATATTAAAAAAGGCAAATTAGTTGCTAAAACCATTCAAGTGGCGGGGGATTAAATCCTGAGTCATTTTGACGTTAAACTTAATCTGGTACAAGGATTCAGCAGTCCAGGTAAGACAAATCAATAGGTATCTCCCAAAGTTACACTATTTTTAGCTTGAAATTTCCTCTTTTTGCTTCCACAGACTATTATTAATCCTTTATTTAACCAAAAATACTATGTTTAATGGCTAAACCGGCAGAGGGACAGATATGGCAAAAGTACTCACTTCCCATAAGTACAGATACTTGTGTAAAAAATACTCGGGTAAAAGTAGAAGTACTGATTTGACTAAAACATCACATATATAAGTATTGTGACAGATACTGGGACTCCAGGTTAATAAGATTCTGACTGAGCAGCAATATCTTCCCCTTAATATTTAAAGAATCTACATGTATGTGTGTGTGCTTAAATATGGCTTCTGGAAAGAAAATAAAGGATAAAATATGAATTACTAAACAAACATTAATTAAGAAGTCACCCATACTTTTAGAGTTATGCAGCACATTTGCCAGGAATCATTCTTGATGCCTACTATCTCAAATATATCTCTCAGATAAGGCCAAGGATGATTGGGAATGTCTTGCTGTCTTGCTCTGGGATCTCCGTTTTCTTAATTTTCAATCATGTCACCATCCATACTACTATGCGCTAACATTACCGCCATCAAGCTGTAATGATATGCCGCGAATGAATGCCGCCAAATCTGTCGATTCATCTTGTATTGGTGCATCAAGTGCAACGTATATTTCCATCCAATTAGATTGAATTCAGTATTGATGACGTGAAAAATAATAACTCCACTGAAATTATTTGAAACTAAAGTAACAAGCCAATTTTGTAAAATGTAAGAAGTAAAAGTAAAAAGTCGGCACAAAAATAAAATAGTAAAGTAAAATAAAAATGTACTTCAGTACAGTAACAAAGCATTTTTACTTTGATACTTCCTATTTCTGCAGAGGGATAGTAACACAAAGGGGAGTTTTGGTACTAAAAAAACTAACTTTGGAAAATAAACACCTGACATGTCCAACTCAGATTGCTGAAAACTATTAACTACACCTGGATTTTCGGAATAATTTATTCATGGGAAGAGCACTTTGATTTAGTCCCTCACTAAAAGTTGAAAATGCAGCAAGACTGGATCTGTTTGTGGACAGTGTGAGGCTCCAGGCACAATTACAGCAACTAATAACACTTTTAATGCACAAATAGGCATGGGACTACTTGCATTAAGATAGATAAGATAAGTGAAGAGTTTGCCTTATAGTTATTGTCCTCTTTTGCTTGAACAGGCTTTCTGCCTTTAAGAGCAGAAGACAGTTATTACTTCAGTGTTGTTCTTGTGTGGTGTTCATATATTACACACAGAGACACACACACACACACACACACACACACAGACACATACCACTCATGTGATTTACCGATAAGAAAAAACAAGCAAATCAATCAAAACAACTGATCTGGCATACATTTTTTCTGCTTAAAACATTTGTTATTTGTTTCTGCTTGTTGACCCCTGGGGGTCATCACCAAGACCAGAGTGTATCAAGACTAAGGCAAGACCAAGACTTTGAGTGGCCGGGACCGAGTCAAGACCAGACCAGTGCGAGTCACACACTGCATGCCATAACAAAATGCGGAAAATGCTAACCATAGGCACTCCTCAAATTGATATCAAAGATCCAAATTCCCGCAAAAAAAACACAGAAAACAAAGGTCCCCCTTTATTCAACTATTTTATTGCCATAAGTGTATCATGAGAAATGCCTTGATTAAATAATGGAAAGGCAGTTGTGATCTTGAGCCTCTTTATCTGAAGCAAGACCAGATAAAAATGTAGTCGATTCTGAGGCCGAGACCGATCTTGAGTCTGACAACACTGTCTCCCACACATACAAACACACTTCCAATTAATGTGGGTGTTGCTCAATCGCATCATTCTAGTGACGAACAGTATGTTACTACTGACTAAAATTTCAGTTATTTCATCTAGTGACTTAAAAGCGTTCCCATATTAGTAATAGGGTGTCTCGAGCTCTCATACCTTGACACACCTTGCATATCTGTATCATCTTCTCTGCATTCCACGTACAGTGAGATTCTTTGAAAACGTTTTTCTAATACCTAACAAACAAGTATCATTGGAATGAGTTATGGTTTAGTAATTAAGTTTGGAACCTAGCTGCAGTGGAAAAAAAAATGATACAGGTGCAAGTGGAACTTTAAGTCAAAAAACCTAATTTAAAAAAAAAATCTACCACACATTGATAACATTACCAAATTATAATGACAGCTATGTGATTCACATTTGTAACAATTTTGTAGATTTATTCCTGGCTAGAAAATCTTTCAGTATTTTTCCCTTTTAAGGAAAAAAAAACATGTTTTTTCATTTTACTCTCTCCCAGGCTATTAAGATGAAATGAAGTGTTTGCATTTGTTGGAAGGCTCTGTGAATCAGACTCCACAGGGATCCAGGACTTGGCAGAACAGACGTAGGACACCCAGAGACTGAGCACATTCAGCAAAGCAATGCTTAATTAGTGTACAGAATCAGCACGTAACTTGTGCGTGAATGTGTGTTAGATTTTTGGAAATCTAGCAGCCTGTTCCAGACTGGCTTTTTAAGCTGACAAGTTTAAATGGAAGCAAACTCCTCTTAACCCCAAAACCCACAGGCGGGTTAAAAAAAGCATGTTTGGTTTAAAAACTTTCCCCAAAAAAAACACTTTAAGAAGCTAACAAAAAAATGCGCCTCGGCTGATTCCGCCAACATTATGTTAAAAGCTGTAAAGTTAGGCCAAAAAAACCCTAATGTCACAAAATGGGACAGAACTCAGGTACAGAAACTGGAATTGGTGCAAAAATAATCTGTTTATTGAATAATGAAAGTCAATGGCCCTCTTGCAAGGATCCTGGAGGGAGTATGCCCAACTGGTCTGCATATGTTTTGTGGATCTGGAGAAGGCGTATGACTGGGTCCCCCGGGAGACACTGTGGGAGGTGCTGCGGGAGTAAGGGGTTGGGGGGGGGGTCCCTGCTTTGGGCCATCCAATCTCTGTATGACCAAAGCGAGAGCTGCGTCTAGATTCTCGCAAGTAAGTCGGATTCGTTTCAGGTGAGGGTTGGCCATTGACCTTCAGCACTCACTGGATTGGTTCGCAGTTGAGTGTGAAGCGGCTGGGATGAGGATCAGCACCTCTAAATCTGAGGCAATGGTTCTCAGCAGGAAACCGATGGAGTGCCTTCTTCAGGTAGGTAATGAGTCCTTACCCCAAGTGAAGGAGTTTAAATACCTTGGGGTCTTGTTCACGAGTGAGTGGACAATGGAGCGGGAGTTTGGTCAGAGAATCAGCGCAGCGGGTGCGGTATTACATTTAATTGAGCCAGAAGGCAAAGTTCTCAATCTACCGGTCAGTTTTTGTTCCTACCCTCACCTATGGTCATGAATGCTGGGTCGTGAATGAAAGAACGAGATCCAGGGTACAAGCGGCCAAAATGGGTTTCCTTAGGAGGGTGACTGGTGTCTCCCTTAGAGATAGGGTGAGAAGCACAGTCATCCGTGGGGAGCTTGGCAGCCAGTTGAGGTGGTTCGGGCATCTGGTAAGGATGCCTCCTGGACCCTAGGGAGGTGGTCCAGGCACGTCCAGCTAGGAGGAGGCCTCAGAGACAACCCAGGACTAGGTGGGGGGATTATATCTCCAACCTGGCCTGGGAATGCCTCTGAAGATACAAACAACCACACCGCAAGCATACAAACTATAGAAATAAAACAAAACACAATAACACACACACCAGACTGCCACTGGGTGTTACAGTACCTCCCGCCTGCCAGTGCTCCACCAGGCTTCTCAGGATGAGAGTCATGGAAATCTCTCACCAGGGTAGCATCCAAGATCTGCCTACTGGGTACCCAGCTCCTCTCCTCGGGACCGTAACTCTCCCAGTCACTGAACACCTTTACCCCAGCGACGGTAGTCGACAATCTGACAAACCGTGTATGCAGGATGGTCGTCAGTCATCCGAGGGGGCGGAGGTGCATGAGGAGGAGGCCGGAGCGGGCTGACCTTGACCGGTTTGAGCTGAGAAAGATGAAATAAAGGGTACACCCTGATTGTGAGAGGTAACTACAACAAGCAAGCAAACAAGCAAAGCAAACAACAACAGGGTTAATAATTCTCTCAATCACAAAGGGACCCATGAGCCAAGGAGCCAACTTCCTGGAGTCAGTCTTCAAAGGAAGATACCTGGGTGGGAGCCACACCTTGTCCCCAACAGTGTAGGACGGAGCAGAGATGCGGCGATGATTAGTAGTGGTAGTGGTGGTCAGAATTCTGCAAGTAGCCCGTGTCCCATGCCAGGTCCAATGACACCTGCGAATGTAATACTGGACAGAAGACACAGAGATCTCCTTTCCCTGGAACGGAAACAGTGGAGATTGAAAACCGTAGACACACTGAAAGGGAGACAGACCTATAGCATAGATGGGCAGAGTGTTGTGGGCTTACTGAACCCAGGAGAGTAGAGGTGACCAGGCTCAGTTGAGAAGCTGCACTTACGCTTTGGCATTGTCTGTGCAAGGCTGCTCCGCTGTCTGATCTGCTCCCTGTATGTGCTCCCTGTATGTGCTCCCTGTCTGATCTGCTCCCTGTATGTGCTCCGCTGTCTGATCTGCTCCCTGTATGTGCTCCGCTGTCTGATCTGCTCCCTGTATGTGCTCCGCTGTCTGATCTGCTCCCTGTATGTGCTCCACTGTCTGATCTGCTCCCTGTATGTGCTCCACTGTCTGATCTGCTCCCTGTATGTGCTCCACTGTCTGATCTGCTCCCTGTATGTGCTCCCTGTCTGATCTGCTCCCTGTACGTGCGGGTCGCAGAGTCCCCTGCAATGCAGCTTCTTGGGAATTACATCATGCAACAAAGTACCGTAGTGTTGTGTGCAAAGCGCTTGTCAACTTAAGTACACGCTTAATGGTCCCATGAAAGACAGTGAAAACTGGACATTTTCATGAATTTATAAACCCCCCCCCAAACGTCCCTGACAGTACGTAAAAAGTGGACATGGCCGGGCAAAAGAGGACGTTTGGTCACCCTAGCCTAAACCCAACCAAACCTTAACATTGTCACTTCATAAAACTTAACAGTCTTTTATAACAGTTTTGGAAGCCACTGACAAACAATGTTGTCTTGCCCATGAGAAAAAATGTCCGTGAACATATACTGTTAAAAGATTGTTTTGCTACTTGGGGAATTTAAAGTTTTGTTTTGTTGCACTTGAGCTGGCGGGTTATTACAAAAATGCAATTAAAAGACACCTGCTGAGGTTAGCTCTCTTTCTCTCTCTCGTGTGAATTTTCCACACAAAACAACACTAGCAATACAGGTAACTACCCCATCATCATGTTCATAGTCATCTGGAGACTGGTTGTCAGAACAAAAGCTGCTGCTAAATTTTCCATGTGTAACCTTTGTACTGTGTTGTCACAACATGTCGGGTAACAGGTGACAAGGAACTCAAAGCATGTCATTAGCACAAAAATGTACTTCCTTGAGTCGGGTCACACACTGGGGTTAACAAACAGAAACCTATCAATATGTATGTCAAAGTCAAGAATCCCCTAAGATTAGACTGACAAGAAACTAACATAGTTTCTCCAATTCCAAATACTTTGACTCCTACACCCTGTCTGTGGCACTCAGCCCAATGCTCATTGGTTCCTGCTGAAGACATACTGTACATCTTAAAAACAAACTCACTTATAAATTGTTACATCAAAAATAGGCAGGTTGTTTCCTTAAACAGCTGGGCACTGTGGGTTTGTAAAAATGTGTTGGTGGGGACTATTTTGTGCTGCGGATGAACACACATGGTGCACAGTAGTGTATTTATGGCAGCAGGAGGATTTACATGGGATTTACTTAAAACAAGCTACAGTTCATTATAATCAAGAAGCATGTCACTCAGTGGAAAGTGGCTATTGATGTGTTTTAGTAGTATTTGGACAACAATGGAATTATGTATAGCACAAAGGAATAATCTGTATTGTATCTTTTTTTTTAATTGCTCTGAGTTTGGTGACACAAAAATAACCACAAACCGTATCATATTTAACAACAAACAAATCAAACAAAAAAAATCTAGAATTTCTCTTAGTTCTTCTGACATTTGGGTGTAATTTACGAATAGTGTTATTTAAGTTGTGTTTATATTTAGACAACATCTACAGTGATTTCGAAAGGAGTTCCTAAGGATTTAGTCAATGACATACTGTCTAAGAAAACATATAGGAATCCCTCAGCAGCTGTTTGCTTGCTTATGTGGATGAGTCATTGTAGGCTAACGTGTTAGTCTGAAGAGGGAATGAAGGCAGAAGCGGAAGGGGAGTGGTAGGCAGTGAAGCATACAGGGAAGAAGTATACCTGAGAAAGGACAACTGGCTTTGGTCCAGAATATGACAAAGTTCAATCAAAAACCACAAAACTAAAGATATACCAGTTTTGATGTTTCATCTGGCATCAGGGCTCCCAGACTTGTCTCAAAATTGCAGTCAGAGACGTGTGGACTACTAACACAGCTTGCTGACAGACATCAGTGAACTTGTGGCTGGTTTGATCTGGTCTAAACCACTCTGAGGTGGTTATACAGAAGTACTCATGCTGTCTGATGATCCAATGGTACATGAAACCATGGAACCACATTCTGTATTAATTTATTGTAACTTGCAATTTGATCTTTTGATTCAGTTTACAGCAAACTTGTATTTTTTTTGTATTACCTCTACTTAATTTCCATAGCAGACTGGAGGTCAGGGGAAAATGAAAATTGCAAATTAAAAATAAAAAGCTATTTTTGATCAATAGCTTGAGTAAAAAAATATTTAAAAAAAACCTTTCCACAACAGATTAATTTTTACCTTGAACTTATGATTAATTTAAAAGTTTGATAACTGATTCTTTTTGTCTTTTAAATCATTTCACTTATCAGTTTTTATCTTATTGTTCAGGAACTTTTGGAACAGATTTTATCCATTATTTTACCTTCATTTTCCATGTAAACAGATTTTTTTCCAGTTAACTTTATTATCTCTTTTTTAATCTGGAAATGTCTTAATCTTTATTTGCTCACTTTGATATGTTTTTAATGTGTAGGTCTTCAATATCAGCATTTTTTTACTTGCTGATTTATAACAAGTTCATCAGTAACAAGTTCATCAGTAACATATGTTGGTGTTGAGATTAGATTAGATCAGGATATTTATAATTTCCTTAAATCAAATGTTTCATGCAGGATTAATGAAAATAGAAATAAAGTTAAAATCCTTGCATGATGCAGAGAAAATGAATGACTACTGTAGTCCTCCCATTACCAACTCAGACCTGCTGCCTTCTGCTCACTGATTGACTGTGATTGCAGCTTTTCTTGTGGTTTGCTCTGTGTGTCTGCAGCTCCTCCCAGTGGCAGTTTAGAATAGGCTACATGTATAACACACTACAGTACAATGTTTTTAAAGTGTGCGTCACTTTTTTCCTCTGAACTTGAAACAGTCATGAGGGGCCTCACGAGTTGAAAACAGAAACACCAACATTACTGCGGGATTACTAATATTTATGAATGGGTTGTGATAGTAGCAACTGTGGCTGACAGAGGAAGTGGGTGACTCCTTCCTCGTCACTCACTCCCTCCCTCTCTTACAAACTACTCACTGAACCAGCTTCAGTGTTGCACAATAGACACACACACACACACACACACACACACACACACACACACATACACTCACACACACACAAACATGCAACACGCATAAACATGCATGCACAGTGAATAGGGGTCTTTTTTGGAGATAATTAACCACTAAACTTCTTTTTCTCTTAAATAATGACACCTATATCTCATTCAAAATTATTGTTTTATCGTCATTGTAAGTTATTAGAATAAATAAAGAAGAAAGAATTATCCTGTTTATTAATTGATTGTTTGGTCTATAAAATGGTGAGTAGTGTCCATCAAACGTTTCCAGAGCACAGAATAAAATCTTTAAATTGCTTGTTTTGTCAGACAAACTGTATAAATCCTAAAGATATGTAGTTTTACAATCATTGTGAGACAAAGAAAATCAGCAAAAAGTTCAAATATGAAAATTTTGAACCAGATGGCATTTTTGCTGGCAGATTTAACTCAAGCAATTGTATGATAGTCAAACATTTCTGTCAATTGATGAATTGATCAACCAATAAATCATTTGAGCGCTATATCTACAAAAATGTCTTTTATCACAAGAGTTATCTTTCAAATCAAACCAAGTAATATGTAGTGTTTTTACAGTATTTTATATCTGGTACCTCTTTTTTTACAGTAACTGTCTATAAGGTTTAGGTGGATAAACATATTGAAGCAAACTGCAACTCTAAAAGAATGCAAATACACTGAGCTAAAGAATACAATAATTTAAAAATGGATATTGTTGTTCAAAGCGAAAAAGCTTATTGTGGAAATTTCTTAATTATTTATCTTTTTTTTCTTTGCTCCTTTTTCTCACTTTAATCTCTCCTATAGTGCAGGGGTCTATAACCTTTTTAAGCCAAGGACCCCTTAACTGAGAGAGAAGAAGCCGGGTCCCCCTATGCATTTATTGTAGAAAATGAAGTTTCATATTGAACTGGGCCAACAATAACTTGTAGGACGGCTTTAAACCTTTACATACCTTTTTTGGCCATAGAATACTAAGCTATTCAATTATAATTTTATAAATCATGTTTAAATGTTAAACAAACATGTAATGAGTGAATTCTTAGGATGAACTGTATCTGTTAATGACTATCTTAGTACCTGTAGGCCAGTTAGCTTATCATCAGTGTATTATTTTCAGAAACTGGCTAAACAATAATTTCTAACAATACATTTGATTTATGTTATTTTCTAGTGTGTTTATTGATTTTGACTATACCTCATGTTCAAGCTGATTGGTGTTGCTAAAAAAAATGGGGATGGAAATGTAAAAGGCTTGACATGTAAATAACAATAATCACCTCAGATCAGCTCAGACCTGAAACTGCACCAAACCTTATTATAAAAGCTTTCCTCTAACATATATTTAAAACTTATAAATTGACTGGAAATGTAATTTATGTAAATTTATTCTTATGTATTTAATAATTGTAGATTACAACATCATTGAAAGTTTTTCTCTTTGAGCACAGAAAAGGCACAAACAAAATATGAATTCATTTTACGTGAAAGGACATCTGTTCAAGGTCTGCTCTTCATTTTTCCTTTGCAGGACATTCGTGCCATTTCACATGCAGTAAGATCATTTAGGAACGAAAAACCTTTACCCACAATGAATCACTGAAGAAACAAAGGTTATTTTCAAATTTTCTCTGTAAGATCAGACAAGGGTCTGTGCATTTCCAGTGCTCACATCAGAAACTGGGACAGATACACACACGCATGGAGACATAACATTTATTTAAAAAAACATCCTTTTCTTTGTGAAACCATATGGGTCTACCATGCCATTGATTCATTCTCGTCTCATTGCCTGTTTCTGTTTTGTCCATTTTAAACCTGTCTTTAATCTATTTACACGTCCTCACACTTTCCATCTGTTTGCTACAGAAATAACATGCACTCAGTTCTTTTGTCATTCACTGTACTTTTACAGTAAGTAAAGGCAGTAGAAAGTAAAATACGTACAGTGGGGCTCGAAAGTTTGGGCACCCTAGGAAAACATTTGTATTAATGTGCATAAAGAAGCCAAGAAAAGATGGAAAAATCTCCAAAAGGCATTAATTGACAGATTAGACATTCATATGATATGTCACAAAAAGTTAGATTTTATTTCCATCATTTACACTTTAAAAATAACAGAAAACCAAAATATGGCATCTGCCAAAGTGTGGGCACCACGCAAAGTTTATAGCATGCCTCGCCCCCTTTGGAAAGCTGAGACCTGACAGTGTCATGGATTTTTCTCAATCAACGTCTGGAAAGACCAGTTGATGTCAATCTTAAGGTTTTAAATGCCCAGACTCATCTAACATTGCCCGACAATCAGCACCATGGGTTCTTCTAAGCAGTTGTCTAGAAAACTGAAAA
>NC_045741.1:13818917-13819637 GCF_008692095.1 Etheostoma spectabile
ATAGTTGACGCTCACAAAGCAGGAGAAGGCTATAAGAAGATAACAAAGGGATTTCAGATGCCAATATCCTCTGTTCGGAATGTAATTAAGAAATGGCAGTCATCAGGAAAAGTGGAAGTTAAAGCAAGATCTGGAAGACCAAGAAAACTATCAGACAGAACAGCTCGCAGGATTGTGAGAAAAGCAAGTCCAAACCCACGTTTGACTGCACGATCCATCCAGAAAGACCTGGCAGACACTGGAGTTGTGGTACACCATTCCACTATAAAGAGATACTTGTACAAATACGGTCTTCATGGAAGAGTCATCAGAAGAAAACCTCTTATACGTCCTCACCACAAAAATCAGCATTTGAAGTTTGCAAATAAACATATAGACAAGCCTGATGCATTGTGGAAACAAGTTCTGTGAACCAATGAGGTTAAAATAGAACTTTTTGGCCGGAATGAGCAAAGGTACGTTTGGAGAAGAAAGGGCACAGAATTTAATGAAAAGAACCTCTGTCCAACTGTTAAGGGGTGGATCAATCATGCTTTGGGGTTGTATTGCAGCCAGTGGCACAGGGAACATTTCACGAGTAGACGGAAAAATGGTTTCAATCAAATTTCAGCAAATTTTGGACGCTAACTTGATGCCATCTGTTAAAAAAAATGAAGTTAAAGGGATGGCTTCTACAAATGGATAATGATCCTAAACACACCGCAAAATCCACGGTGGATT
>NC_045741.1:13819660-13819767 GCF_008692095.1 Etheostoma spectabile
GTTTTGCCATGGCCTTCACAATCTCCTGACCTCAACATAATTGAAAATCTATGGACAGCCCTTAAAAGAGCAGTGTGTGACAGGCAGCCCAGAAATCTCAAAGAACT
>NC_045741.1:13819777-13859815 GCF_008692095.1 Etheostoma spectabile
TGGAAGGAAGAATGGGCAAAGATACCTCAAACAAGAATTGAAATACTCCTGGCTGACTACGAGAAGCTTTTACAAGCTGGGATACTTGCCAAAGAGGGCAGTGCAAGGTATTTATTCTGCAGGGTGCCCAAACTTTTGCAGACGCCATTTATTTGTTTTCTGTTATTTTTAAAGTGTAAAAGATGGAAATAAAATCTAACCTTTTGTGACGTATTATACAAATGTCAAATCTGTCATTTGATGCCTTTTGGAGATTTTCCATATTTTCTTGGCTTCTTTATGCACATTAATACAATATTTACCTGGGGTGCCCCACTGTAAATGCTGGGTTCATCCACTTCATGAGACTGTTTTCACTCTCCCACCACCACTGCACAATAGAGGTGAATGGAATTCCAATTGTGGTGCTCAAAACATTGAAAAATAGCATTACTTTTTTTTTTTTAAAGAACTGATCTTCCCACAATTTCCTGTACCATGTCCTGTGGAATATTATGGACTATTTATGAAACGTCAGTGGATTAGTACAATAGCTTTAAAGGTTGTCAGTTTTGTCATTTATTTCTATTTGTTTTTATAGTATAATAGTATCTATTCTTTCTTATTCACAGCCATGGGGTCCATGGCTACCAAAGTAGTTATATTTAAATAAATAAAAATCACAAAACAAAAATAGATCTTTTTATTTGTCTAAATACATTCAATATACAGTGGTGTGAAAAAGTGTTTGCCCCCTTCCTCATTTCCTGTCCTTTTGCATGTTTGTCCACACTTAGTGTTTCGGAACATCACCAATTTAAAAAATAGTCAGGACAACACAAGTAAACACAAAATGCAATTTGTAAATGAGGTGTTTCTTATTAAAGGTGAAAAAATCCAAACCTCATGGCCCTGTGTGAAAAAGTGATTGCTCCCTAAACCTAATAACTGGTTGGGCCACCCTTAGCAGCAACAACTGCAACCAAGCGTTTGCGATAACGTGCAATGAGGCTTTTACAGCGCTCCTGGAGAATTTGGCCCACTCATCTTTGCAGAATTGTCCTAATTCAGTTCCATTAGAGGTTTTCGAGCATGAACGGCCTTTTTAAGTCTACCACAACATCCAATAGGATTCAGGTCAGAACTTGGCTAGGCCACTCCAAACTTCATTTTGTTTTTCTTCCAGCCATTCGTAGTGGACTTGCTGGTTGTTTTAGGATCATTGTCCTGCTGCAGAACCCAAGTTCGTTTCAGCTTGAGTACACGGACAGATGGTCGGAATTCTCCTTCAGATCTCTTGGTAGACAGCAGATTCATAGTTCCTTTTATCACGGTAAGTCTTCCAGGTCTGAAGCAGCAAAACAGCCCGACCATCACACTACCACCACCACACCATATTTTCTGTTGGTATAAGTTCTTTTTATGAAATGCAGTGTTCCTCTATGCCAGATATACTTGGACACACACCTTCCAAAGAGTTCCACTTTTTGTCTCATCGTCCACAGAAGTGTCCCAAAAGTCTTGGGGATCATCAAGATGTTGTGGAGAAATTGCGACGAGCTTTGATGTTTTTTTTGCTCAGCAGTGGTTTCTCCTTGGAACTCCCATGCAGGCTATTTTTGCCCAGTCTTTTCCTGATGGTGGGAGGCTGAACGCTGACCTTAACTGAGGCAAGTGAGGCCTGCAGTTCTTTGGACGTTGTTGTGGGGTCTTTTGTGACCTCTTGGATGAGTCGTCGCTGCGCTCTTGGGGTAATTTGGCGGCCGGCCACTCCGGGAAGGTTCCCCACTGTTCATGTCTTCGCCATTTTGGATAATGGCTCTCACTGTGGTTCGCTGGATTCCCAAAGCTTTGGAAATGGCTTTATAACCCTTTCCAGACTATAGATCTCAATTACTTTCTTTCTCATTGTTCCTGAATTTCTTTGGGTCTCGGCATGTGTGTAGCTTTTAAGGATCTTCTGGGTGACCTTACTTTGTCAAGCAGCTCCTTTTTAAGTGATGCCTTGATTGTGAACAGGTTGGCAATAATCAGGCCTGGTGTGTGGCTAGAGAAATTGAACTCAGGCGTGACAACCACAGTTATAGTGTTTTAACAGGGGGCAATCACTTTTTCACACAGGGCCATGATGGTTTGGATTTTTTTTCACCTTTAATAATAAACACCTTCATTTACAATTGCATTTTGTGTTTACTTGTGTTGTCCTTGACTATGTTTAAATTGGTTTGATGTTCCGAACATTTAAGTGTGACAAACAGCAAAGGAACAGGAAATGAGGAAGGGGGCAAACACTTTTTCACACCACTGTAAGTATACATGTTAAATGCTATGGTCACCACAAACAAAAATCCATTTTTACTCTCAAGATAGATTCTGATTTTAATACAATGGGAGTGAAAGAATGTATACATATATGCACCTGGCGGTAGGAAGTGGGCGTGGTTTGGGAAACATTTGGCAGAAGACAAGATATCTTGCCCTTCTGCAAAGAGTGTTTTGGTCTTCTGTAATTCACGGTCAGATGGGAAAGCCAAGCCTCTGGAGTGGAAATTAGGAGGTATCACCTGAAACCCCAGGTGCTGCAGTGAGAGGTGGTGTGAAGTCCCCCTCACTGCCAGTTTATAAGGTCTGCCTCATTGAACTGGAAGTGAAAACTCCTTAGTCAGAGCAGCGGAAATGTGTTGGCTGTGGGCCGCAAATAAAGCAAGGCTGGACTTTTAGACCGCCTTTCAAAACACTGTAATAGCCTACTGTTGTCATAACTTTGGAAAACTTTCAAGGGTGATTAAAATCATAAGTCAGAACAAAAAACAAATCTAGGGGTCTGAGCCTGGCCAGCCTGAGGAAAATTTCTGTACATTTTTTTCCTTTTTCACAGACCAGAAGACTAGCCACCAACTCATCAGTCTGTCATTGATTCTGGAAAGTTGTGGTGTGTGTGTGTGTGTGTGTGTGTGTGTGTGCGAGTGTTAGAGAGAGGGGTCAAGATAAGGGCAGCTATGGGTAGATGTTTAATAGTTGGACTTAGAGGAATTGTAAAGGGATTACATATTTTTTGTCAGGAGGAAGTGAGTAGGCTACTCAAGAAGTATGTTGTTATGAGAAATGACAGGGGTTTCCTCTTTTGGTTTTAGCATTCTTCACTCTGACAGTTGCAATCATCCCATGACAGGTTTAAAAAGAAAGAACTTTTTAGAAATGCATCTTTCTTAATAAAAAGAATAAATTATCTGACGTAGAGTGACATCACATCAAGAGCCAAATGACATTGAGCCCGGCCCCACATGGCGAGCGCCTCATAAGATTAGTTTGGACCGGCCACCTGTGATCTCCTACAGAGTCAATTATTTACTGCCTCAGAGAAAGCTATTGCCTAATTTAGCTGCTCCCAACACCATCACCTCCTCCATGGAATGAATACAGGACTGAGTCACCTAAAGAACCTGAGACAAACAGGACTTTCTTATTATACCTGCAGCATAGCACGTGAGACAAATTGAAGATACATTACAACACATTGTATCTCATGGTTGTAATTTCAGGCTTTGTGAAATGGTGTAACTCAATACCTCTTAGTTTGACACACAAAGACGTCATGGAGCATATGGTACATTTAAGAAGATCTGTCCTTCTAAGTACTTGTAAGGAAACTTGATGCACAGTTATTCACACACACTTCATTCACTAGAAGTTTCTCCTGGTACTGTATATCTTTGAACTTTTCCCAACTGCCAATCTCTCTAGATATTGTGAGCTAATCAGATTGGTTACCATGGTTTTTTGAGTTTATTGTCTCTGTACATGGCATATTTACTTTTGTGTTGGTGAGTCAGCATGAAAAAGGGATTAAGAAGGTATGAGTTCAACATTTCTTTTCTTTCATTTGACACATTTTGTCTAAATTGCTGGCACCTTCGTGGTCTGTTCCGTAAAGAGAACGTAGTGAACTAAATACATTTTCTTTCTTTTTATAATTTTATTGAAATGTTCACATGGTTAAAAAAGTAAAATATTACACTTCCTGTTTTAAAACATGAAGCGAGAACATGGCAAAAATTATTTTAAATTAAAAAAGGTTTCAGAAAAACGTCATGAAAACAGAAAAGGTGCAATTTGTTAAATTGTATCCACTGCAGAATACAGAACAAATAGTAAGTTGTATATTTAAAGGCAAAAAACAAATAAGTTAGGACAAGTTATTAACTTAATACAATACGTTAAAGTGGTTAAATGAGTTGATTTGGTGTTTAGTCAGTCTACACATAGGGATGCAAGAAGATATCGACATCCTTGTGTTAACAAGCTGTGGTGTATTGAAAATCTACTTTAACATGATATGTATTTAATGGGATTAAACCTATAGGAGTAAATATGTTTAGTTGGATACAGACTTTACAAGTAGCTATGCATTGGGTGTTAAGATGTTACAGTCTGAAGTGGATAAGCTGGTATGTCAGCCAGTCGGTGTCCTATATTTTAACTGTAAACCCTGTAAGAGCACAAGCTTAAAAGGTTTCATGAAACTATTTTTACAACAGCATAATTATTCATAGACCTAAATCACAAAGGCACAAGGCTAACCTCTGGCTTTTAAAGGTGTAAGTCAGAGAGCTGATCTAGTTGCACTCTGTTGTTCAGCCAAGTGATTATGTAACAAAGCAAATCTGAATGGGCCACAGACACACAATCCTCTCTACCAGAGATACTAAAATGCATTTCCCATGCAAGGCTTCCTTTAAGAAATGTTTCTTCTTGGAGTGATTGCTCTAGGCCATAGGCTACTGTTGTTGTAACTGTGTGTGACTTGTGGCTTAACAAATACATCAGTTCTTTGTACATGTTATTACGTGAGTTCAGTTAGATACTTAGCCAGGCTAATATTGGACTCTTAAGCAGTTGCTGAAACACAACAGAATGTGCTAAATAATCTGCTAAATTTCATTTTAAGCAACATGTGCTTAGTGACAGGCTGACAATAATAAACCCTACCTGACGTGCTCTGTGCACTTGAATAAAAAAAAATCTAGTAATCCTTTAAGCCAATAAATACAGGATGCCGCAACGGAGATGAAGGACAGAAGTCAAACAGTTGTATGAGCAAACGTGTGGGAGTGGAGAGCATTTACCGTTCCTATTTGCACTTCTGCGATCAAGTACTCAGCAAAAGGAAGGTTTCAATGGCGCATGTAGGGAAAGACAAAGAATTAGTAATGACTGATGTATTTATTTTCTCATAGTTTCACACAGCAACTTGTGGAAACAAACAGTATAGCCAAAAATGTATATTTTCTGAAGTTAACCAAAGCTTGTCTATTATCTAATTAGGGATAGGGGGGTGATCCCAGGCGAGTGTAAAACGAATGGGACTCTATGGAGCCAGACGGTTAAATTTGTCTCTTTCGCCTGATTGCTGTTGAAAAATCTCAGATTGTCGATTTTTTACAGGTTGAGTCGTTTTTTGCCGATAACACGATAGCATTCTGCCAATGAATGCTGATTGGTCAGTGAAGGACTGATTACGACCAGAGATCCTGCTTGATGGCTTTCGAAGTGAAACCAGAATATCAGAGTGAATATTTTGGCATGGTCTTTAAAACATTAGCAAATCTCTTTCTAGCATGCATATTGACAGGGAGAGCCAAATCTGTTAGTTGTGTTGTCCATGCCTCAAGAGAACAAAGGGAGTAACTCAGAGCTTGCCGTAAAGCAGCATCTCTGGCCGTGCGATGTGTATGATATCAGTGACATTTTAAAAGGCTCTTTCAAACAAAAAAGCGACTTTACAAAAATCTACCACCCAACAGTGTGTATTTTCTTAGACTCCCCTTTCAAATGCAACGCCTGCAATCACCCCTAGTTGAATTCTGGTGGAACTGCAACCAGTTCAGAAGCCGGCAGTATCAAGAGAGTGGAAGTTCTTCCCTTATTAGAAATTCTTTGATTTAACCTATAAGCAATAACTTCCCACAGGGGATGATGAAGCTATGCTGGTTGTTTACTTTACAGACAGTCTCCCATGACCATAAAAGAACTCCAACTTGCAGAAAGATGTCACAGACACCCTTAATTAAAATTAATAGAATACACACCTTTGTGGGTGTTTGCAGAGATGAGGCTAATGGGTTACTTTATTTTTATAGTTAATTTATTTACTGAAGTATACTGTATGTAGTTACAATTTGTATGTCACTTGAGTATTTCATTATATGATACATTATACTTCTACTTCATGCATTTCAGAGGGAAATATTGCACTTTTCACTCTACATTCAACATTGAAATTACTCTGCATATCAGTGTTTTGTATATGTAAAACAGAAAATATACATTTTTATTGGTTCAACTACATAACTTGATAACATTAAAATGCTGCTTAAATGAATTAGTGATAATGCTCCAAACGTTTATGATCAATTACACTCTAAAGGGGCCATTTTGCATTGTGAGTGATTTTACCTTTAATACTTCAACACATTCTGCTGATAGTTATTTCACATCGTGATATTAATTCTTTTACGTAGGCATAAGTAAAACATCTCAATCAAATCAATTAATTAATCAACAATCAATCAATCAAAGAATTACAACTTTTTTTATATAAACTGGGCTTCAAAAAAGACCCTTAATCATTTCATAACTTAACGAACAATACCGTAAGTGACTCACACATTTAATTTAATAGTTACATTTATTCTAGTGCAGTGTTTCCCAAACTCAGGGTCGGGACCCAAAATGGGTCGCAGACCCGTTTTTATTGGGTCGGCAATCGGCGGAGACACAGAAAGAAGAATAGACCTTTTCTGTTTTTGGTTACTTTTATAATAGAATAAATACACTTCATAGACATTTGAATTCATGGATTGTTCCGTCTTTTGTCCACAGTTTAAAAGTGTAGATGTTACAGTGATCCGTGGTGTATTTTTTGTAAATTTGGGTCCCGGGGGAGACACCGAATCTCTCTTTTGGGTCTTGAGCTGAAAAAGTTGGGGAACCACTGTTCTAGTGCAATGTACCATGTAATATGCTATGCACTCGATATTTTTAGTATTTCTAACTTATTCACAATTTACAAGATGCACAGATTCTCCTAACTGTCTACCTTCTTCTTGAAATACAATGTTTTTGAACTTACAAAAACGTTTTTGCAAATAAAGAAAAATCTTCTCCTAACTTTAAAGCTACAATTGTAACAAGTACGGAACAAAAATGATAGTTTGAGACGGGAAAAGAGACTACAGTGGGATTATTGTGTTGAAAATAAACAAGAAGCACATGATAACACATCACGAGGCATCCCACTCTGCAGTAGCTACAGTGTTTCTTGTTTTGTTTTAAAGATTCCCATCATGTGTTCATTTTCACATGAATCTACATGCCTGGAAGAACTTCTAGACAGCTCAGACAGGGTCACAAAGTGCCCTTATTTGAATTAACAATTCAAATAATATTTGTGTTGTTTATTATAGTAAAATGTAACACAAGAACTCTTGTGTGCTCCTGAATAGAGTAGTACACAAGATTATTGGTTAGTGATTTAGATTATGCTCGTAAAAAATAAATGAAAGTTTTTATGTTCTCTCTTTCTCTCTCTCTCTCTCCTCTCTCTCTCTCTCTCTCTCTCCATTGTGTGTGGTCAGGCCTTTATCAAGTAGAGGCTTCTAATTCCTGAAGTGAAATCCTCTTAGGATCTATGCTCTATTTCTGTTTGGTCTTTTAAAATCTCCCTAAGACCAATTTCATTGGCTGGAAGTGACACACGCACACACACAAAAACACACACCATCCAGCAACAGATGAAGTGATTGAGTGTAGACCAGAGAAAGGTTAGCTATTAACACAAAGAAAGGACTTCACTGTGACTGTGGGAGGTAAGAAAAACTTTATTGACATCTCTTATTTTTGGAAGATAATGGACTGGACTCAGCTTGTGTTTGTAATGTGTAGAAATGGTTTAGTTTTGAATGGATGTAATGGAAGGTAAGTTATTCTTGTTATCCCTATTATGTCTTTACGATTTTACTTAGCCTACATTTATTTAGGGACCCTTATGAGTTTTTTATGTACACTATTTTACCATTTTAGGTATGATATATAGAGGTTTGTCACTAATTATTGTTTCTTTTTTGTTTTAAAGTAAAGGCTTCTCCACAGAAAAAGAACAAAAGATTCTTTCTATCTTTCTGGTACTGAATTTAGTCATGGGTCTGTGTCTAATTGAAAGTCAGCTGTTTACACAAGTTTATTGTCTATCTCTTACTCACAAATACAGAGTTGAAACACTTACGTGACTTCATTTGCTCATGCTGTAACTAATTACGGAAAATCTCCACTTGATTAAACTGGATTTGAGGGGGTTAAAAAGGTGGCCACAAAGATCATCAGACCAGATCAGCACAGTGACTGCACGCAGGAAAAAAGACACTAATTGAAACACTGGATAGGCTATTTATCCAATGGGATACACTGGCTCTGCCTACATCACACACATCAACTGGTCCAAACACTGACCCCATTTTAAAGCAGTGTGAAACCCAGAGTGTATTGAAGAGTGACTATAGAATTACATTTAAATGCATTGTACATTTTCTATATATAATTGCTAAACAATTATGAAATCACACATCAAAGTAAAAAACCTAAAATTATGTATTCATTGTTTTGTTTCGGTTTTCCCTAAATAAATGCATCTATTGTGTTGTTCTTCATGTTTTTAGTAGCCAACCCCTAAGGGCTAACAGCAAGCAGAAGAGGGATCTGTTGCAGATCAGTAATCCTCTTGGACAGCATTAATTTAAAGAAATATCATGGGACTCACTTTGCATAGCCTAAAGTAGCTCTGTCACAGTGCATAGATATTAAATCTGTAGCGATACATTTACTTTAATGAGAACAAACAAGTGTTACAGGCCATTACCCTTTAACATAGTCAAATAATTCAAACATCGAAAGCCTCCATAACACCCATGTCATTTGAATTACATCCTTTAACGCAGTCTGATTTTCAAGTTTTTATTTCACAGGTAGAAAACCAGAAAAATGTCTGACAGAATGATTGATTTGGAAGAGACTGCAACCCAAACAGGTGAGTAGAAGCAGTTTTCCCAAACATGATACAGGAACTGAACATCTTTACAACTTGGTGATCAGTCTTTGTGTTTTTGCCATCAACAGTGGGTCTGGTCGATCTACTATATCATTGCAAACATACTGTACATCTAAGTTATTAGTCATTAAGAAGCCTATAGAAATGACCTTACAAACAGTAAAATAAAACCGTTGATTACAGACCAATCGGCTCTATACATCTGATAGGAAGACCAAAGCAAAGTACAGTAGAGTACAGTCTGTAGAGCTTCAGCAGTTTACCTGGCCCTCTAATCTTCTTTTTGTTTTGCAACAGTGGTGCAATGACTTCATTTCCTAAAGGGTTGAGATTAAGCTTTAATCCCTGAAGTAAAACAGGGCACAATACTTACCACCAACTCATAGCTGCACACTATCATTTTACAAAGAAATAAGCCAGTCATTCAGCTTGAAATCCCACATATCATTGATTATTTGTAACACGAAAGTAAAGTCTGAGAATGCTGTTTTTTTTAAAACCACAACCAAGTTACTCCTACGTATAGGATTGAATTGTGTCTGCAAACAAAACTGTCTTCCTTCTTTCTTGTCTCTATCTGCATTGCAGTCTTACAAAAAAGTTATAGATATACACAGATGTACGCTGGCCTGAAAATACACTCATCATCGCTACTCTTTAATAACTAAATACAAAATGCTTTTTGCCTTCTCCATAGGTCCAAAAGGAGTCATCAATGACTGGAGGAGGTTTAAGCTGGAAAGTATGGATCAGGAAAACCTGCCACCTGCAAAAAAGGAACTGCTGAGACAAATGTCATCCCCGAGCAAGCCAAAAGATGACACCAGATCAAACCTTAACCGCAAGGTACAACAAAACAGACTACATCATTAGGAATTGCAAATCACACAATTCCAAAGTCAATATAAATTCTAACTTTTGTTTGATATAATTTTTTCAGATGAGTGTCCAAGAGTATGAACTGCTTAAGGAGGAGGATGAGGGATGTCTAAAGAAATACAGAAAGCGGTGCATGCAGGAGATGCATGATAAACTCAGCTTTGGGCCCAGGTTTGAAGGTGTGCATGACCTGGACAGTGGAGAGGCCTTCCTCGAAGTCATAGAGAAGGAACATTACAGCACAGTGGTGGTTGTCCACATATACAAAGTTGGAGTCAAAGGTTGTGAAGAACTCAACAACTGCCTTGACTGCCTGGCCACTGAGTATCCCACTGTAAAGTTCTGCAGGATTGATGCTGTCACGTCCGGTGCTTCCGAGCGGTTCTCAGACGAGGTTTTGCCTACGGTGCTGGTGTACAAGGCTGGAGAACTACTAGGAAACTTCCTGGCCTGCACGCAGCACCTAAACGAGGAGTTCTTTGCCACTGATGTAGAGGCCTTCCTCAACAGCTATGGCCTGCTGCCAGAGAAGGAGCTGGCCAGTATGGAAGATGAAGAAGAAAACGATGTAGAGTAAACAAAGAGTTTGCCTGCTGAGGAAGAAAGGAAGCTGTCTCGGAGGGCTGAATAGAGAGAAATGAAAGACCATTTATGACATCAGACAAGTTGTTCTTTTGTAAAGAATAGTTATATAAAAAAATGTAACATCTCCACTAGTTCACTAGTGTTTGAGGATACATGTTACATCTAAGTTGTAAAGAAACCCTGATGTCCCATATATGGGTGTTCTCAAATATGAGTGTGCAGTAAAGTGAGAAGATAGACCGACGCTTTTTGAAAATATGTCACAATTTCCCTCTCCACCACCCAAAGAAAAGCCAAACCAGCTAACTGTAATTTAAATAATTGCAATTTTTTTTGTAACAATAGACAATATTACATGCTGTATGTATAGTACATGCTGTATGTGTGATATTAATTCAAATACTTTTTTGTAGTGTTAGTTTGGGTTTATCTGTACAAATGTTATTTATAAATCCAGGGTTTGTACAGAGTAAAATCCTCAAATGTATACTGTGTAGGTCTCTGTGGTGTTTTTGCCATGATTTTAAAAAATAAGTAATATTTAACGGGCTAAATATGGCAGGGATTAAGAAGAAGCAAAAGCATTCTGAATGTGGAAACATTTTTGTTTAAACATGTCTTCCATCTGTCCACTGCAACACACACTTGCTTCTTAAGCCAATGTGGTAGGCGGTGCTTATTGTGTCTGGAAAAAACATTCATGAGACTCTGGTATTTTACCATCAACAGTGAAACATCATCAATGAGGAGTTCATCCATGTCTATGTATTTTCTTTTGTGAAAGTGGGAAAAAGTCTTGAAAATATACAAAAAAAGAAATCAGTCTTGAGGCTAGACAGGAACTATGAAGAGGCAAAAGCATTCTGGATCTGGAAACTTTTTTGTGTAAACGTGTCTTCCATCTGTCCAGTACAACGTAAGCTTGCTTCTCAAGCCAATGTGGTGGGCGGTGCTTATTGTTTCTGGAAAAAACATTCATGAGCCTCTGGTATTTTACCATCAACAGTGAAACATCATTAGTGAGGAGTTCATCCATGTCTGTGTATGTTCATTGTGAAAGTGGGAGAAAGTCCTGGAAATATACAAAAAAGAAATCAGAGTCTTGGGGTTTGTGACTCAGCATGACGGTCAATTTCATCATCATATTTGATTTTGTCAAGGATTTGTTAACTTCGTATTGGAATATGTTGAAACATAGCCTGGTATTCATGTTGTTAAGAATGTAAAAAAAAAGTAATAAAATGACATAAAATAGTAAAGTTTAGCATTTCATTTCATTGATTTATGATACTGCACGGTCTGTTGATTAAACCAAGAAGATACGTGTTCCCTACAGAGCTTTAAAGGTGCTGATAGGTGGAATTCTTTTACCTTTGGACAGTGACAGGCTAGCTGTTCCCCCCTGTTTCCAGTCTTTGCGCTAAGCTATGCTAACAAGTTGCTGGCTGTACCTTCACATTCAGTGTACAAATAGGAGAGTCGTATCAATTTTCTCACCTAACTCTTGCAACAAAGTAAATAGGCCCCGTAAGGAATATTTGTGTACAATCACTGTATTCAAAATCAAAATCACCATTATCAAAAAACGGCAAAATGCACACATGCATGCAAGGTTACATACCACTGCAGAAGAAGTCTCTTTAATCTAATGTTGAAGCAGGCTGTCACATGTTAAATAATCTCATCTGTTAGTCTTGTAGCATAGACTTGACTTCACTGTGACCCCAATGAGCTGCAGGCATGCCAAAACCACAAAATAAAATCCAATTAAGATTTTTAAGTAAAGACTTGCAATACTAACCCACAATATTGCAATGTCGTGAAGTAACTTGCCTCATATATTTGTATACTGAAAATGCCACACACAGACACACATCCACTGCTACTGTAAGACACAGAAGTTTGTTGAAGGTAGACCATTATTATCATTATTATTATGAAGAAGAAGAAGAAGAAGAAGGAGAATGGTTTATTTGTCATTGTTTTACAGACAATGAAAAGCAGTTTAGCAGCTCCACATAGACGGAAAAACACAACATTAAAAACACCAACAGTCATACCAGGATAAAATAAATAAATATATTTAAGTTAAAAAGTTGCATAAAGTATTATCGTAAATTCAAGTAAACCTAGGAGTTGTACAAGTTGTTGGCAAGTGTGCCGAGTCGACCATTTTCTGGGAATGGTTTTCATGCTAATCAAATGTGTCCAGTTTTAGAGCAAACCGCTAATTACCTTATAAAGATAGTTATCCGGGCACAGGTAAAGTAAAAAGACATCGCTATTTCTACACCACTAACAAGGCTCAAAACAGCACCTCACTTCCACGGTAGCATGAAGAGGGGCCCTACATGTAAACCAAAGCATTGAGAACTTTGTAAGTGTACAGACAGTTTATTAAAAAGATAGTTTAGAAAGATAGGACCTTTCACATATACAGGCAGGCGCCATCTTGGGAAAACAGCCATGACCAGTTGAACGACGAACGCCGTGCAACTGTCACTTGAAATCTCCCATGGTCTGTGGTTTCCCAATGGGTCGATAGGAATTACGTTTGTGAAATGCAATTACATGGAAATGCATGAACTGTTTATTAAAATATATGGGTGACTAACTACAAGGGTTAGGGTTTGATTAGTTGTGACTAAACTATCTTTTCAAGTTCTCAATGCTTTGGTTTACATGTAGGGACCCTCAATATGCTACTGTGGAAATGTGGTGCAATTTTGAGCCTTGTTATTGGTATAGAAATAGCGATTTCTTTATATTGTACCCGTGGCCCGACAACTTGCTTTATAAGGTAATTAGCGGTTTGTGCTAATACTGGTATTACTGGTATAGTAGCATGAAAACCATTCCCAGAGAACGGTCGACTCGGTACACATGTATTATTAACCCCTAAGTTCATTTTGCGCCAGATTTGTCCTTTAAGGTGGTAGCTTTGCCAGCAAGCCTAGTAGTATGCTGACCGCATTCACACCTGTTTAGGTCCAAAGACAATAAGGGTTATAGTCATCTCAATCCCACTGTTAAATTAAATAATATGAGGTTACACCGAGTATGCCATCTTTATACCTTTGCAAAGCAAATGTATTGTAAGTAAGTTCTAATAATCTTGCCTGCAAGGAACCTGATTTCTAATTACTCCAAATGTAAGAGCTAGTGAACTATGACACGCTAACACATATTTCTCTGAGGATATACATGTGTTTTCACAGCACCGTATCTGGCACTAGTATAGCCTCTAGCTGGAAACACCTCATTTTCTCACAGTAGCGTGTCTAAGATTTATCAAAACCTTTTGGATACCACCCACAGGAGCTTTCTGAGGAGTGAGAGGATTTCCTGATGTGCCCAAACACGTCAGCCAGACTGGCTGCTGCTGACCTGACTACAGCACTGTATGCAAGAGTGGCAGCCAATTAGCCAAACACTCCCATTCTGACTCTGATATGTGCCACCACTGGCCCACAAAGTTCATGTCAACTAAAGGAGATTCTACAGTACCCAGGAACATGCCTCAGAGTTTTAGCCACACTTCACAGAAATGTACCGTACTGAAAGGGCTGCATTCTTACAACAGGGATGAGAGTGAGTGCAACACAAGCCACAAAGGTCCAGGTCAGGGTGAGAGAAGGTTTACTGCAATATAAGATGACTCATCTATAATCTCAGAATAAACATAAATCATTAAGAAGTGGGAAGGTGTGTTTTTTACCTCAATATACTCAATATAACAAATAGACTACAAAAAGCATAGCCGTCTTTTAGCAGGTCTATTGAGTTATCTGAATAACTATGAGCAAAATTTAGAACAGCTTTTGTGTGTTTCAGATTTTATGTGTGTGAATTGTGTTTGGACCCTTGGAAGGCCCAGCTGCCACGCTCTAGTTCACCCACATAAAAAACAATTTCACTGAGTTGATGTCATGACACTGCAGTGGCGCACATGGTCCCTGTGCCCAAATATGGACAGCGGATGTGGGTGAGATAACATAACCCGGGACTGTGCTCACTGGCTGTCATCATAAATGTAAACCTCTTTCAACTCGTCTTTTTTTAGATATTTGTAAACTGATCATGACTCATTGTTTTGAAGGGATGTAAATGTTATCCTTTGACTCATTTACTCCCAATGAGATTTAACTTACGTAGTTAAAAACTGCTTTTTATATGAGTGGAACAAGAAGATACAATGCAACCACTACATCAACGCAGAATACTATCATGCTAAAACAAAGGTGGCGTGAGTAAACAGTTAAAGAGAACAAGATGTAAGATGTAAGAGATAAGAATCAGAGGTATGAGAATGAAAAAACAAAGTTGTAACCACTGCAGAAAATAACTTGCCGTGCACATACCACCCCCACATCACAGTTCACCTTTGGGTTGGTCTTATTGTCATTTCTCACGCTAGGCTGACTGGACAGATAGATACATGGACTAATGCAGGGATGTGGAAAGGGATGGGTGGAGGGATAAAACTGTTGAAATCATTACACATCCAAAATTCTTGTCACTGCTGCATTTGTTTGTCGATGTTGTAAAGGAACTTGTCAGCACAACTCAACTGCCTCAAACATCATAGATTGCAGGGTGTCTGTGTCCATGCTTCTAGGCTTTCCTCTCATGACATGTGCTGACAACAACCAACATGGTTGACTCAGATTAAGTAGTTTGCACAGCAATGTTGCTATAGGTTACTGTACATCTTGGTATCCAGGGGTGACAGCCGAGTGTAATAAAAATAGTTCTGCTGCCTGTTCGTGCCATTAGACTTTTGTACCATAGATGTATCACTTTGGTTATGAACCAATAAACCACTGAGGTATTTGTCAAAACTGGTCCAGACAGCGCTAAATACCCACCAGGTATGTCACCAGGGATGCAGTAAATAAATGACTGAAACTGAGGAAGTAATTAAAGCCCACACAATCCCACTTAAGGCGTATCAATATAACTTAAACTATTAGTTGCTAGTTGCTGTACACATGAAAAGAAAACACGTTTTATGAATTTCAGAGAATCACTCTTCCAAACATCTTAGGAATTAAAAAGAAAACACATTCTCTGCTTTAACATTTTTCACATGGTCTGCTACATAGCCCTACATTTTACAACAGTACACTTTTTATATTGTGAATCATGTTTGAGTATGAAGCTTTAAAGGGGATGAAGACAAGGTCAGTAATTTTGATCCCCTTCATTGGCAAAATTAGCAGTCATTGCGAGAATATATTGGATGTGTTCAAAGCCAACTGAAGTGAAACTGAGGTCCAATCCCCGGCAGCCGCCACCATAATCAAAAACAAAGATCACAAAAAAATCACCCTTTATTTATTTAATATTAAATACTAGTTTTGTGAAGTATTTCTATGGTGAAATGTTTTAAAGTTTTCACTTCACTGCCTGATATGTAACTAAACCCCTTTACATTTGGGCAGCACAGTGGCTCTGTGGCTACCCTCACAGCAAGAAGGTTACAGGTTTGATCCCCAGTCTGATCGGATGGGTGAAAATGCAAAGACAGATTCACACATTGAGCTTCCTGGACCCCACAAGTTTCCAGAAATATTTCCAATGATGTGACTTCTGTGGGTTCAATGAGAGCTACGACCCTGCGTGGTTCATCATCATAATCATCATCATCATCACCATCATCATCATCACCATCATCACTATCCTGACCTTCTTAATAACATTGTAGAGAAAGCTGCAGGAATGGAGCATGAGTAGAATCATATTATCCAATTTCAATGTTGTGGATGGTGACAAGTTTGATACTGTGGTTTGTGCTGTGCTGTTTTGTATTATATTGTTTTGCACTTGATTGTAATACAACTGGAATCTGTCAAAGGTCAGTCTGCTTGGTCATCTCTGGACTTCCCAGCACAACTTAAGTTTATCCAAACAAACATCCTTTGCTGAACGTGAACACATCCTCCTTCTGAGTGACACACACGCGGACACACACACACACACACACACACACACACACACACACACACACACACACACACACACACTCACTCACTCACTCACTCACTCCCTCACACACATACTGATACTGAGTAAGTTTGAGCCTGAACACACACAGCTGTCTTTAAGTAGGTGTTGGCGCCATCTGCTGACCATATTCAACTGAGGGAATATTCAGTCAACACCAGACGCAAAGGACAAATAATATTAATAAATGAATGGTTTTAATCCATAAAGCAACTAGTTATCAAGCTGCAGTTGATTTTTTTTTAAGAACATAGATTGAAAGTGTATTCATGACCTTGGAAACAGTACTTCAACAAAAATATTAATCCAACCCGCTTACACTTTCTTTTAAATAATAAAAGGTAAATCAATCACAAATTTCATATTTAAGTCTGGAGTTGACGACGGAGCTATCTTCAAGACAACTGAACAAACTGGAATACAATTTAGAAAAAAAGATAGAAGGTCCCAATTTAATAATTTGCATGAACTGAACATGTATTGGAGTCTCGCAATAAAGTCCCTCAGTGAGATATATCAAGGACATATACATTTCAGTTGAGGACTGGAGTCATGTAGGAATAATGCAATACAGGCATTTTGCAAGACTTTTTAAGATTCCAACTGTATATCACTGATGTTTCCCTATCATCTTTAATCATTTTGATTATAAGGATCTGCACGCTGCATTGGCTACACATGCTTGCTTCTGAAGTTTGAATGTATAAAATACAACTCCCATAATGCTTCAGGAGCAGTCAGAACTCAAATCGCAAAATGCGCATGCTCGAACTGTGGTTGTCGGAAAAATGGCGGCACTGCTGCTGCAAGAGTTGGAAGCTTCTGCGATATCTGAGATAGCCAAGCTACCAAAAACAATTCAAAACAAACTCGAGAAGATTTTTTCGGATCAGCAGTATGAAATCGATTATTTGAAAGCACAACATGAGCAATTTCGGGTTGACAGCGGTATGATATTTCCTGGTATAATGTTAGTTAGCGATGCTAGTGTGCTAGCTAGGTCAGCTAAATGTTGTACTTTACTCATCATGCAAACATGCCGGTTAACGAAGCACAAGTTATTTATTTTGCTTTGAACGTACTAACTAACACATTATAATCACACCGTTAATTGTCTTATATCTTTTGCGGCTTTGCGAATTCGGACCAACGCTATCTCTTGGCAGCACTGCAGGTTAACCAGCTCGCTAATGTTCACCTACTGAGCTAGCTAACTAGCGTTAGCGTTGACAACGTAACATTGAACAGTAGCCAATAGTTACGGTATAAAATATTAACACTAACGTTAGCCAATTAACCACTTACTGTTTCATGTTTGTGTGTTTGCTGACCTTTTTACAGAGCAACACTTCTTTGAAAAAGTTAAACAACTTGCTCAGTGTCAAGAAGAATTTTTGTCCCAGACTCAAGAATATGTTAAACTGAAAGAGGACTTTACTAAGCAAGGTAAAAAGGGAACTTATTTCAATATTATACACGGATTTAACTTGACTTAGCTTCTCTGGTTTGTAATAATTAATGATATCTTCAAATCTCCCCTTTTAGAGGAGGATCTTAAAAGTGTGCTTCAGAAAAACAAAGAATATGAATCCGCACAAGAGAGGCTGTCATCAGAGCAGGTAAGGCAAACAAAATCACCCATCCATTCGGAGTTGGCAATAATTAACACAAACTATGTCAAATGTCGCAGGGATGCTTACTTGTCAGAAGAAGTAACATTAGTGTGGAAAAGTCACAGATGTCCACACTTGACTCAATGAACATATCTGCTCATTGCAGCTTTTCTGTATATTCCAGATGTAAGGACTTGCCTGCATTAGTTTGCTATGTTTCCGATTCTAACAAGCCCTTCTCAAAACTTAGATTTTTAACAAGCTTTTGTATACACAGTGCTTAACCTAAAGTGTCTAGAAACCATGTTCCCTTTTTGGAAAAGTAAAAGCATGATAACATGTCAGAGGTATATTTTGTTTTTTATGTCTTTCTTTGATTTGCCTACGTCGCATACATGCAGAGGAGAATATTTTGGAAAATGTTAAATAAACGATCGTGTTAAGTTGGAGAATGCACCAAATTTTTGAATTGGTCAGTTAGTTGAACTACGGCTCAGGGTTGTAAAAACAATAATGGAATGATAATCCTATTTAGTGACTGGTACATTTTGGAATCCATCAGCCACAGTGGTACGCTGACAGAAAAGTTAATTTACAACTCTTAAGGGTTATTTTGGTGTCACCAAAATTCCAGATATTATCCACAACGCAAGTAGCTCTGAATTGGTATGCAATACCATCAATTGGTCAAAATATTGCTTTTCTTTTTAGACTCTGCTGTCAAAAGCCAAAGAGGAACTGGAGGCAGAAAAGCGAGAACTTGTCCGAACACTTGAAAGGAGATCGTTGGAAGTGGAGCATTTAAATGGTATGGACAGATGGAGTCTGGAAACCTTTTTAAAACTTTTTATTTCTGTTCATTCATACTAACCGTCACTTCAACATGGCACTTGTGTTTCTGTTGCTCCACTAGATGACTTCCGGCAACTCAATGATAAGTTGGTGGAGGTCAACACCTCTAAGATGGCCCTGCAGATGAAATTGGATGAGCTTGAATCAGCTGAAGTCAACATAAAAGTAAGCTATGTTGCTGTTTTAACATTGATTGAATAATATCTTGACATCAGGTTTGTCTTTTGAGGAAGTGACTTTGAAAACGGCTATTAGTTTTTGTTATACTGCACATTTCCTTATAAACCAGTCACTGAATAAAGTTGGGGTGGTTTGCCGTTAACAGTACAAGGAGAAGCGCATGGAACAAGAGAAGGAGCTGCTGAATGGCCAAACATCTTGGCTGAACGAAGAGTTGAAGGCTAAGAGTGAGGAACTACTGTCCTTGTCCCGACAGAAGGGAAACGAGATCCTGGAACTGAGGTGCAACCTGGAGAACAAGGGAGATGAGGCATGTCTCTTCTTCTTCTTCTAAAGATGTTTATAAAGCTGAATGACATGGAGAAAAAATCAATGAAAGCAGCGGCAACAAATACAATGATAATTATAGCATGACTGCAGTGGTGCTCATAAGTTTATGAACCCATGCTAAAGTTGACTAAAAAGAGTAATAATAAAAAAAAAAAAACTTTTGGAAGTTGATCTTAATGCCTTAATTTAAAAAAAAGTAGGAAAAATCCAACATTTTTAGGACACCTATTGTCTTTATGAATGAATAGTGTTTCATGAATAAATGTTCTTCCTTAAAATACAGGGGGCATAAGTATACATACCCCAATGTTAATTTCCCATCGAGGCAGGCAGATTTTTATTTTTAAAGGCCTATTATTTCATGGATCCAGGATACTATGCATCCTGATAAAGTTCCCTTGGTCTTTGGAATTAGAATAACCCCCCATCATCACATACCCTTCACCCTACCCAGAGATTTGCATGGTGTTCTTTCAGTTAGCCTAATAGGCGGTTTTATTGTCATTGAGAGATGATTTTATGGAAAGTACCCTATTTTTTATTCCTCCAGTTATGAAGGATTACCATCATCTCCTATGGTCATTATTTAATACGTTTTCTTTTCTTGTGACTTTCAGTTGAACAGACTCCAAGACCAAGTGGCCAGTTTGAAGACTTCAAATGAGCACCTTCAGAAACAGAATGAGGACATGATCAGCAAACTAAAAGAAGTATGTGTTTAATCATTCTTACAGCCTATCCCAAGTTTTCATCCTGTCTTGGTTTACACAGAAACAAGAATTCCATGGTTGTCATGCACTTGATGATCAATGATCAATATTTAAAACTCTTTGCTCATTCTAGGCCAAGGAACAACAAGCTACCATGAAGGAAAAGTTCAGAAACGAGCTGAATGCCAACATTAAGCTTTCCAATTTATACAAGGTATGCATATTTAACTCGGGGGGGGACAGGGCTTTTTCTGTGGTTGGACCTAAACTCTGGAACGCTCTGCCCCTCCATGTCCGAACAGCCCCAACAGTTGAGTGTTTTAAGTCTTGTCTAAAGACACATTTTTATTCTTTGACTTTTAACTCCATGTGAGTTATGTGGTCCTCTGATGTCTTATTGTTTTACTGTATTTTTTGTATTCATTTTATCTATTTTTTTAATTTTTAAACCTGATGCTCTTATTTTGTTTTTACAATATTTTATATTAATTGTTTTGTATGTTTGAGTTTTCTGTGGAGCACTTTGGTAACTTTGTGTTTGTAAAATGTGCTGTAGAAATAAAGTGGATTGGATTGGATTATGGGAGCAAACTGATATTGCAGTTCTTTGTACCACCAAAGCATTTACTCCCAGGGATTAATTTCAGTTTACGTTCATGGAGTATCACTGTTTCACATTTTCAGAATATGCCAGAGCATCTCATGTCTTTTGGCTTATTTGTTTAGATGCAATTTTTAAACATAGCCCAAGACAAAATAAATGATATGTATTTCCTTCACCTGGGAATTTATATTTGCCATTACTGAAATTATGTACTACGTATTACATAGTTCCTTTTCCATTATTTTGCCAACTCTAATGTTGTGGTGATAGGGAGCAGCAGCGGATTCTGAGGCAAAAAGTGAAGAGCTGAGTGGGGCAGTGGAGGAGCTACATAAGCTGCTGAAGGATGCTGGAGAAGGTGAGAGGCAATAACAGAAGGACCACAAATTCCATTTTTATCATTTAGTACTTGACTTCTTTCTAGAGGGGTGAAGTCTGAAAATGCTTAATATAGTTCCCAGTTGGTATTCTCTTATGTTTGCTCTGTTCGCTCTTTCTACCACAGCAAATAAGGCCCTTGAGGAGAAGTTGCAGGAGATGAATGGTGCCACAGACAAAAGTGTTACTGAGTTAAAGGAGAGGATCCAGGGTCTGGAGAAAGAGCTGGACAATGCCAATGAGCTGCTGTCAAGTTCTAAACTTAGAGGTCTGTTGTATTGATTCTGGTACTTTCTTGAATTTATAATATGCCATTATAAAGTCTGGTAGGGATTTTTTTTAAATGACCTGTGATCTCTACTACTTTTTTGAATATTTAGGCCCTACTGGTACATCTGTGCTCACAGAAGAGCAAATGACGACAATGTCTCCAACAGCTGCTGCTGTATCCAAGATAAAGCCTGGGATGAAGCTGACGGAGGTTTGTGCAACTGATTTCTAACACCAAAATTACTTTATTAACAACCTTATTAGGATATGGAAATAGGTCTAAGGGAATGTCTTGTGAAATTTTGTTTTATGTGGATGAGGTGCAATGGATTGCCACAAAAGATTACCGATATTACTTGATGTAATGCCGTCTGTGGACCATAATAAGGTTACGCTTATGTTTGGTTTTATTTTAGAAACATCTCATTGTTAAACAAGTGCTGTTAGACTACACCATTATGGGACTGTTTTTTTTTTCTCCACAATGTTTGTTATAGACTTGCTTGTGCTAGTTGCTTATTAAACAGTTTGAACTAACAGTGAGCCCAGTTGTCTACACTACTCATGTTTTCTTTCTGGACTATTTTACTTTGACACGAGATCTCATCTGTATTTTCAGTTGTATAGTGCATACGTGGAGAGCCAGGAGCAGTTGCAGTTGGAGCGATTGGAGAACAAGCGGGTCAACAAGTACCTGGATGACATTGTGCAGGAAGTGGAAGCAAAAGCCCCTATCCTCAAACGGCAGAGGGACGAACATGAGCGCTTGCAGAAGTCAGTGGCCAGTCTCTCTGCCAAGCTAGAGCAGGCTGTTAAGGTTGGTTATGCAGACAGGTTAAATGTATATTCAGTGGAAGGCAATTTTCCATTAGATTACATTGTTTTACACTGTTTTTCCTCCATTTTGAAATGTTTTGTGTTTCATTTAATTGTGTACAGGAGGTACACCGTCTGCAAAAGGAGGCTGATGAAGCTAACAAGCGCTCCTCTGTTCTGGAAAGGGAAAACCAGAGGTGTGAACTGCAGCTGGGGGACATGGCTCAGCAGGTGGGTCCTCACTCTATTCTTCCAGTTTAAAGGATAATCCTGGTCAGATTTCTCCAAATTCTTATTTTCCATGCCAACCACTGTCATTTCTGCCAGGTGCGCGTGCTGCTGATAGAGCTGGAAGAAGCTCGTGGAAACCATGTGGTTCACGAGGAGGATGTGAGCTCAGCCGACGTCAGCAGCACATCAGAGGTGATCAGCCAACACTTAGTGACCTTCCGTGGTGTAGAGGAGCTGCAGAAGCAAAATCAGCGTCTTCTGGTGGCCCTTAGGGACCTCAGTGATGCCCAGGAGAAAGAGGAGTTTGAGGCCACTGGCAACAAGTACGTAGTATGTGTGTGCTACTGGGTTCTTTTAGTTTCTTTGTTCTTTTGTTTTCTTGTTTTGTTGAAATTCAGTGATTGGTAACAACATTGGGAGGAAAGAATGCTAAAGAACAAGAGTGCCAAGCTTTAAAAACACCCAAACATGCGATCTCAACTTACATTTATATTCTTAAATTTATTATTGTAAGTAACCAAAGATCTCAAACTGTCAGTTAGGCTAAAAAAGATGATCTGTTACAGGCGTGGAGAACTGGAGCAGAGTTTGGAGAAAGCCAAGGTTGAGCTGGAGTCCCTGAAGGAGCAGCGCGGGCAACAGATTAAGATGACTGAGTCTATTGTAAGGCAGAGGGACATGTACCGCATGCTGCTTGCTCAGGCCACCGGAGTCAGCTTCCCTCAACAAGGTAACAGACATGAGATAAACCAAGTTATATACTACTGACACAAAACATTTGGCTATTTGGCTGAACTTTTGAGTGTTTTTCCTTAAGGTACACCACCTGAAGAGTTCTCCCTGGCCTCCACCCCCCGACGCTCACCTGCAGCCATGCCCACCCCAGGAACGCCCACCACACTTGTTTCCATGGCAACAGAGTCTGCTGAAGCCTTGGAGGCCAAGGCAGCTTTGCGACAGGTGAGCAAACCACACGAACCACGGTAAGGTGAGAAATAGGCAGTTTTGTCAGCCTCTGTTTTCGCCTCAGGAAAAAGTATGGTGCCCACTTCCTGTTGACAAACACATGAAAATGGTTTTTCTTAGACCAAACTCTCTTGATAAAAAATAAAAATGTCTGGTTGCATCTGCAGTTGCAGGAGGTGTTCTCCACCAATAAGAAGGAACATATGGAGAGTACCAAGGCAATGACGGAGCAAAACGAGAAGCTCCAGGATCAGATCTCTGACCTTCATTCCCAGAATGCCAAGATATCCACCCAACTAGAGTTTGCCTCAAAGAGGTTAGTTTGAAAAACCTTCTTCTGGTTTACTCAACACTAAATGTGTTTAAAGAATACAAATGAGTGTACACTGGGCACTAAAAAGGATGTCTGTTTCAACAATATCAGGTATGAGATGCTGCAGGACAACGTTGAGCGCTACAGAAAAGAGATTGCTTCTCTCAGAGAAAAAGGACAGAATATGGCCACTGCCTCACAGAAGCATGAGCAGACCATCCACACTTTGAATGAGGATCTCAAAGCTGCCAAAGAGAAACTTACCATGCTTGAGGTTTGTCTTTGTTCCAGCAACCTTTATCTTTTTCATGGTGATGTTTGTGCCTGATTTAGTTTTCTTTGCAATTTAGCATCATGATTGCTGTGGTGCTTGATATGGTTACGGGACTGCTTGAGGAATAGTTAATAGTTAGTTAATAGCAATCTAGACTTATCTCCAACTGTCTCTTAGGGCCATGCTGAGACCCTGCGTAAGGAGAGAGACATGCTAAAGCTGGTGGAGTCCAGGCTCAATCAGGAGAAAGAGTCAATCATGACCCAACAACAGAGCCAAAGCCTGCTGCTGACCAACCTCCAGGCCATTCAGGTAATCTATAAGTATGAAATTTGTCACTTATTGTTTCACAAACATATCATTCAAAATGATAACCACAGAGTTCTTCTAGGCCACTCTTGAGCGTTCAGAGACTGATACACGTCAGCGTCTAAACAGCCAGTTGGAGAAGCAGGAACGAGAGATCTCCCAGCTGCAGAAGAGGCTGGAGCACGAGGTGGAACAACGCCACCTGCTCAGCAGAAACCAGGAAGTAAGCATAAAATCAATTGGTCTGCTTTCTGCTTGTATACACAATTGTTTCCCCTCAGTTATGTCTGCCTAAGTTATGTGCAAAGGTCTTGTAGTGTACTGATAAATCTGTACTGTTTACTGGGTTTAAAGAACAACTTCCAGTTTAATCTTGAACATACCACCTTTACAAATGAAACAAATGCGTTACAACCCAGAACCAGACACCGAAATAACATAATGAAAATAACGGAAATTTGCTTACTTCTTAATGGCACTGATTTCTCATTCACAGATCCAGTTGCTGGAGACAAAGAGGCAGCTTGAGCTACAGCTACCATTACAACAGAAGACCAAGGAGCTGCTGAATGCTGCCGAGTTGGAGCTTAACACACTCCGGCTGCAGCTGGGCAGCAACGAAGCACGTCACACCCTTAGCTCCCCTACCACGCCCATTATCAGAGGTTAGCACAACAAACCCACACTCAAACCAGCGCATACAGGCAGATGTACATATTACACAGCGATCCCATGACCTAACATAAATGTAAGCAAAATAAATCCTAGGTTAACGTCACTGGAAGTCAATTGTTTATGGCTTCTCGTAAAGTCCCTGTCTGTGTAATTAGTGTGCACTGAAATCACCATTTACATGCTATTTTGCATTTTTGGGGAATTTTATAAGAACGCAATTAAATTGTTCCAATTTTTCCCGTTCTATCTATTTTTGTTATCGACTTGACCTACTTTTTCAAAAGAAATATGCTAGGATGCTATGGGTTCAACTCCTGTTTTAACAATTTATATGAGATGGGATCCACTAAAAAATTGAAAGCGCCACATTTTTAGATATTATAAAATGTCTGAGCAACACTCTTTCAAATGTTTGTGGGTTTCAATTACAGACTTCTAACAATGTACTTAGTCCATAATCCACCCTCCCTTCCTAAAAGCATACTATTGTTACTTTTTTCTAATTTCATCACTCATTTCTGATTTTAGGCCTGCCAGGTTCAGATCAAGATAAAGAGGACCTACAGTGCCGCCTGCGGCTGGCTGAATCCCGGGCAGAAGAGCTAGCAGAGAGCCTCAGGGCAGCCACATCCAGCATGGAGCAGTACAGAGCCATGGCTCAGAGTCTGGAGGAGTCCCTGGATAAAGAGAAACAGGTGCAAAACAAACCTAAACTGCCTGTCAGTGTTCCGCCTCTCATAAAACCATTGAGTATAACCATAAAAACATCAGTGATTTTCTAATAAAAACACATAAAAACTACTACACCCCAGATAATGTTCTGACAAAAAATAAGATTATAATTAATTCCATTACACTGTAAGATTTTTGAATATGCAATGTTGAGAAATGCTGCATTTTTCAATATACGTAATTCTAACGTGCAGAAATGTATTGACACCACTTTCTAATTCATATGCAGCTGCTTACTATTAACTAGAACCTCGCAGAGTTAGACACACAATTTTGTTTTTAAGTTTTCTAGAATACAGATTTTCCTGATTCCACACATTTTTTTATTTAAAACATGGCAAAAACAAATTGGTACATTTTTAAAGATTTCATGAAGGGTTGTATAAAATATTTGCAAATGCCTAATCACCAGGTAACGGAGCAGGCGCGCTCATCTATTGAAGCTCGTATAAAGGAGGCTGAGAATCAGCACCGTAGGCTGGAGGAGAAGCTTCTGGAAGCAGAGAAAGACAAAAACAACTTAGAGGAGCAGAAGAGGAGAGCCCTGGCCACTCTAGAGGAAGAGGTATATTAAATCCCACATTATTAAACTGGGTTTACACATATTGATTCAAAATGCTATAGAATTTTCTTAAGAAATAGCAGTTCATTGTCATTTTGCAAAGTTTCAGTTCAGTTTTATTCTACATTATACAAGTAAGGAACACTGTTAATTAATTTGTTGTGTTGTCTGTTAGATGAACAGTCTACGGACCAGTCTCAGCAGTGCCCAGGCAGATCACCAGGCGGTGCTACAGCAACTGGCAGTAGCTGAAGCCCAGCAGCAGCAAGCTCTACAAGACAGCCAGGAGCAAGTAAGCAGTGATCACTACTACTGATAATCTAATTAAAATCAGCGTACCTGATACTGACTACCTTTTGGTTCTTTTTCTCGTCTATCTTTAGAGAATATTCCCACAGATGAAGCTTTGCATAAGCCACCACAATTTCTTATGTCAACATTTCCCCCCTTATATTTAACATAATATGGAAATTATTAAAATATCCCTCTGTACAATTAGTTATATATTATTTAAAAATAATTTGCTATTTTATCAGTAGAAGAGATTAATAACATCTTGTTATAGTCTGTAAAATTCTATAAAAATCTGTATATGTCTCCCTTCTCTACATACCTCTCTGAGTGATCACAAAGCAAGTTGAAACATCAAGTAATGTCAAAATCCGCTATTTCTATGTCTCTTAGAAATCTAGTAAACCAGACGTAATGGTGATCAGGCAGTGAAAGTATGATTGATATTACTTTAACATGCAATGATTATCTCAAATCTTCTTTCTAATTTCCTAGGCTAAGATGGCAGCCGAAGCACAAGATAAGTATGAGCGGGAGATGATGCTGCATGCAGCAGATGTGGAAGCTCTGCAGGCTGCTAAGGCTCAGGCCTTGCAGGCTATTGAGCTCAGACACCAGCTGGATGAGAGAGCCCAGAGGGTCAGCGCTGAGCTACTAGAGGCCAGGGTCTCCTGGGGGGAGCAGGAGAAGATCATCAAGGTGATTTGATAGACAGGATTAGATATAACATTTTAAAAGCATTTATTTTGGGTTTGATTTAATCATATTTTACTTAAGGTGGTAATGATTATTTTCTCCAACAGCTTGTATTTAATAGGAGTGAGCAATACGTTTTAATCTTAATTTCTTTGCTTGTATTACAGGAGGAGATGTCGAAGATGGAGAGCCGCTATGAGGATTTGCAGAGGCAGAATACCCTCCTGCATGAGCAGATTCAGACGATGAGCAGCAAGATGGCTGACAAGTTGCAACATGCTGCCAGTGAGAGTCCTATGAACATCTCCCTAACTGAGGAGGGCAAATCTCAAGACCAAATCCTTGAGATTCTCAGGTAATGCATGTTTAACTCAAATTCCATTTTGCTTTTGTGTACTCAAGGAACCTTGCCAATATAATTTGTTGTATGTTTATGCTGTTTATGTCATTTGGAAAAAACATCAAGAAGACTTTAAGCGAAGGTTGGATGCCGCAATTGTTACTAGCATGCCTTCCCATGGTCTTGTTCCTGTCCTTTCATGTTCTTCATAATTTTTAATATCCTTATCTGTTTTCCGTCACAGGTTTGTGCGACGGGAGAAGGAGATTGCAGAGTCTCGTTTTGAGATTGCCCAAGGGGAGAGTTTGCGTTATCGTCTGAGGGTAGAGCACCTTGAACGTGAACTGAAGGAGATGCAGGACAGCTTGAGTGCTGCAAAGGAGAGGATGCAGGTAAGTTTTTATTCTTTTGTTTTTTCTCTTGTCAACTAAAAAATTCCTTTCTGTGGATCAGTCAATTGAGTTGATTTTCAATAGGGAGATTGAAAATTGCTTTCCCTGGAAGTTTCATTGCTTTGTGTAAAGAAATGCTCTATTTGTTCACCTTCCTCTATGTGGGGTCAAGGACATTTTACTTAATGAAATACACGAGACATGAGTCTAACCTGGCCGATAGAACTCAAACCTAAAGAGATACCATATGTGACTAATAGCCCAATGCTAATCTTACTCAGGTGACAGCAAAGACCTTGTCTCAGCATGATGAGCTGATGAAGAAGACGGAAACTATGAGCATCCTGATGGAGACCAACAAGATGCTAAGAGAAGAGAAGGACAAGACGGCGCAAGAACTGCAGCAAACCCAAGCTAAGGTATACTTTTTTGTTTTATAGAAAAATGTAGGTGTTGTATTTTATGCGCCCCCTTTAAAATGCTATGTGCCAATGATATAATCTATTTTGTCAAACTGAGTAAAAAGACATACTCCTGTTTCTTCTACACTTTTAGCCACTTCACTCCATTATTCTGGGATTATAAACTTACATTTTTGGGAAGTATTGCTGAGTATGCCTCCCCAATTAAGACGTTTCAGCTTATCTTCTTTGTGTTTCAGGTGCAAAAGCTGGAGTCAGACATCATGCCACTGCAGCAGGCCAACACTGAGCTGAGTGAAAAGAGCGGCATGCTGCAAGCGGAGAAGAAGTTATTAGAAGAAGAGATCAAGCGCTGGAAAGCTCGGACCCAGGTAAGGGAAAAGACTACAAAGAAAGAAAATACATAATGCTGTTTGTAACTGTGTGTGTACATCTGTACGGTGTACATTTTTTTTCACACCAATAACGCAAAACCTTTTCTCGTGTACTTTTAGCATTTGGTGACCCAGCAAAAAGATTCCGATCCGGAGAAGGAGGCCCATCTCAAACGTATTCTGCAGCTCACAGAGGACAGCAACAGACTTAAAGCAGAGGTTCTCAGGTGAGGGATTACAAATGAACTATTGAATTTAATTGACCAGGATAATAAGTGTCTTATTTAATCCCATCAGTTCCTTTTCTGCAATTTTAGTATCATTTTCACAATTTCTTAATTTCCCTCTTCAGGAGCAATAATCTAACAACCTCTCTGCAAAGCCAGATACAGAACTTGCGTGACAATGTTAGTAAGATAACTGATGAGAGGAATAGTCTGAAGAAGGAAATAGAGATCAAGAACCAAGAACTCCAGGAGAAGGGGCGAACTATTACCCAGGTCAAGAAGATTGGACGCCGCTACAAGACTCAATATGATGAACTCAAGGTGGAACACGACAAGGTAAGAGCTCAGTAACTCCTAGTCACACTGCTTTATTCTTTAATCCAAATCTTAAAACAGAAAGGGCATGGTTGTATTAATCATTTTAATCCATTTTGAATTATTACCTAAAGCCACCCCTGTTGTGCTTGTTTGAGCATAATTAACCTTCCATACTGTGTATCCTCCAGTTGGTAGCCGAGGCTGCAGCAGGTCCATCCCAAGAGGAGGAGGCTCGTCAAGCCTCGATTCAAGAGCTGCAGAGCCTCAAAGATTCTCTGAACCAGGCCGAAGCCAAAACCAAAGACTTGGAAGGACAGCTGGAGAACATCAACAAGGTTAAACAACACGTCACAAGTTTCAGCCAACACCTTCAAATGTACTGTCCATTTTGCAGTTAGACTAGCATTCTTCTTTGTCTGCTGTCAGGAAGGCAGGCCATGCTTGTTGTGCACTGAGCGGGTAACAAGATCATATAGCCTGCGTAGTTTACCTTTAAGATCACTACAAAAATGTTTTTGAAAAAAGTCTTATATAGACAGTGCTCCCCAAAATACGCTTGTATTTTCTACAGTATCATGTCTTTCTGGCCTGTGACAGGTTGTCACAGAGCGCGAGACTGAAGGGCGTAATGCCCAAGAACAGTCCTCCAGGCTGCAGGCAGAGCTGACTAGGCTGAGGCAGGAGCTGCAAGATAAAGCTTCTCAGGAGGACACGCTGAGACAGCAGATGACTGAGAAGGAGGAGAAGACCAGGAAGGCCATTGTTTATGCTAAGCAGAAGATCAACCAGCTCATGAGTAAGAGGCTGTCCTTCATAGTACAATCAAATCTCATAATACATGCCTCTTCTATTTGCCCCTATTGTAGTGTTGCATGTTTTTGTTTTTTCTGACCTAAATGATTTATGCCCAGGCACCAAAGACCAGCTGCAGAAGGAAAATGAGGAGCTAAAACAACAGCGTGAGGAGCTGGAGGTGCGGGTGAGCGCTCTCAAGTCTCAATATGAGGGCCGCCTGAGTCGACAGGAGAGAGAACTGCGAGACCTGCGAGGCCAACAAGAGAGACAAGAGCAGAGAGACGAGCCACCCGAAGCAGGTCCCAGCAAGGTGAGAGAGTCTGCTTTAAAGTTTTCACAAGCCACACATTTACATTTTTGTTTAATTTTACAGAAAATACACAGCTGAAGTTTAACACATGCGATGGGTAATTTCCTAAACATGGGGCGTCAAGAAAAGAGTTAGAACATTCTTATCAGCAGAGTTATTGTTTACAAATTAAATCTTCTTTTAAATGTCAGTTTTGTCTGTACCTTCACATAAACTCCTAGAAACAGCATAAACTTTTTAGCACTGTAAAATGTAACTTCAATTTTCAGATTTGTTTATGGAGTCAAAGATCATTTGTAAAGAGTTAGTTACCTATACATCATATGAAACGACTAGGAGAATCGTCCATGGGAAATGTCTTGAATACATAATTGATAAGTTAATTAGATTGTATCAGAGAATGGCAACTTCCTGATGTCTAAAAAAAGAATCTCAAGTTGCATTGTTACAACTTTAGTGAAAGTGAGAGTCAAGATGTTTTGACTCAGCATCTCGTGGATTCCCATCATGACTTTTGTCTTTCTGTCCTGATTTTCAGACCCAGGAACAGCAGAGGAGCACAGAACAGAGACAGATCAGTCTGAAGACGACCCCAGCGGCAGACAGGGGCAGGTATGATTCACAACCACAAGAAAACGTTTCCACTGTAGTGCAACATGGGTATATAGAAGCGAAAACATCATAATTTTTCCTGCAGTTCTGGGATGTTTTTTAGTACACTTGCTGTGACTTGTTCAAGACTTTCTTAAAATAAATGTCCTGATCTTTGTCTCTCTCAGTGCCAGCACATCTGAGCCTCCAACTGCCAACATTAAGCCAACACCTGTGGCTACAGGCAGCAAGCAACCTGTCAATCCGGGGAACAAACCCACTCCAAGAGCAAGCATCAGGCCAATGATTACCCCAGCTACTGTACCCACCCCAACACCCACAGCTACTGTCATGCCCACCACACAGGTGGAGACCCAGGAAGGTAAGTCTAGCTTCAAGCTTCCAATGTAGGAAACAAGCCTTAGCCTTGCCCTAAAGATGAGTATTAAAAGTTATTCTAGTATCGGACTTTTCCTGTGCATGTGTTAAGTGCTAATAATGCAGCTACAGGCTCAATGGAAAGCTAAATCTGTTTTCCTCTAACTTAAAATCCACTACAGCCATGCAGTCTACTGAAGGCCCACCAGTGGAGCATGTCACTGTGTACGGCAGTGCCAGCGGTTCGGTGCGCTCCGCCAGCCCCAATGTCCAGACCACGTTAGCAAGCCCCATGCTGACAGTGCAGCAGACCCAGACACAGGCAACAGCATTTGTCCAACCCACTCAGCAACAGAGCATGACCCATGCAGAGCCAGCTAATCAGGAGCCATCACCTGTGGTCATTGAGGCAACCACTAGCTCGCAGGTGGAATGGCCTTCAACGTCCTCCACTTCCTCTGTGTTTGGGACTGGTGAGAAACTAAACTGTTAAATATAAAGATAATTGTGGGGTTTTATATGAAATAGCAATAGACATCTATATTAGTGCTCTATTTTGGGAAGATATTAGTATATGAGATGAACAGGAGATAATTCAGAGAGGTGTGTGTGTGTGTGTGTGTGTGTGTGTGTGTGTGTGTGTGTGTGTGTGTGTGTGTGTGTGTGTGTGTGTGTGTGTGTGTGTGTGTGTGTGTGTGTGTGTGTGTGTGTGTGTGTGTGTGTGTGTGTGTGTGTGTGTGCGCGCCTTTGATGGTTTGATTTAACAAACTAGGCTCTTGTTTTAGAAATTTTGGAGTGAAAGAAATTCAATGTTGTGGTGATGTTTATGCTAATTTTTAGAACTGTGTCTTGAAATTAATACAGTCAAGTTCATTCATGCTGCTAAAGATTAAACAATGATAGAATGCTGGCCCACATTGCTGGTACAGCTATCCAGTGTAAGCCACATTGAGTTCCCCTTTAATTTAATTTGTTTAATTTAGACATGGGGTAGTTTTCCAAGTATCATTTCAGAAGGGAGAATTCTAAACAATATCCATGCCTTATCTCTAGTTTCAGCAACGCCAGGTACCTCCTCCATGTCCAAAAGGCCTCGAGAGGAGGAGGAAAGCGCCACCATGGTCACTGACACAGAGTCCACCCAGGAGGATAACTCTAGGGCTCCTATACCTAAGAAGCTGCGCATCATCCAAAGAGTGGGTCCAGAGGTGAGGAAGGGGTTACACATAAATCTTAATATGTCTATTCATTGTTTTAAATGATCTTCCAACTTGTACAGTTATGTTGTGGCCATCACATAGGGGTTGTGTGTTCTCCTCAGGAGGAGGTGCTGGTGGAGGACAGTGCTGAGGCTGAGGGGGTTGTACCAACAGACAGTCAAGACGGTGTAGAAGCGAGCCAGGTAGGCCATAACCTAGTATAAATAATAATAAATCCCAAAGACTTCATTGCAGTAACAACGTTATTAGCATTTCTTAACATCATCTTCACTTTTGCGGGGAACCAAATTGTTTTGTAATGCATATAGTATTGTCAGTCGGAGTTAGCAGTTTTTTCTTTTGCCTTTTAGAAAGGATAAATATGCTGCAATTGTTTTACATTCTTTTGATGCTGGAGATGGCCTGCTGCATGATTTTTTTTTATCAAGACATCTTGAGTCTAGCTATAGACTCACCATTAAATCTTATCTCCTTGGAACGAATGGAACAATGTAACAGGCAGGAGTAGTGAAAGCCAAATTTATGTGGTAATTACTTGTTGGAACTACATGTATCAAGCCTTTTTGTGAAAGATGTTACCTTTTCAAAAAGGGTGTAAATGAGCAGACTGCATGTTTTTAATTGTGTCCATTGTTCTGCCCTGCAGACAGAGGAGTTTCCAGTACTGGAGGAAGGAGATGATGGTGCAGCCTCCCAGTCCGTCACAATGGACCAAGAGGTTACCCTGACCCAAAGTGACACACCTGAACAACTGCAGCACGAAGTGATTGTCATAGTAACAGACACAGAGAGTGAGGAGGACCAGGAAGAGGAGGATGAAGAGGAAGAAGATCAGGTATGGAGTTTCTGTCGAGAATTTAAAAGAAACACCAGTCGCAGAATTTGTCTTTTTTTTTAAAACACTTGGTTTCCCGCCATTACTGATGTGACCACTGCTCAATGTAGGACTACGATGAGGAGGAAGAGGAAGAAGAAGACGAGGAGGAGGAGGAAGATGAAGATGAAGAGGATGAGGAGGAAGACGACGGAGAGATGGGGGAGGAAGGAGAGGACAGTAACGAGGGGAGCGGAGACGGCAATGAGGCTTACGAAGGAGACGACCCAGAGGTTTATTTAGTTTATTGACCTTTCAGCATTATCACAGGTTCACAATTGTAATTAAAAAAACATTGAATTATTTTGCTTTTACAATATGACGCCAATATAAATAGACCACAACATAATGAACTTAAAAATAGACCTAAACATAAAATAGCAGTTATCTAAGCGAAAACTGATATCTCTTATCTAAAAATCGTATCTGAACTCTAAAATCCGTTGTCATCTCCTATATCAATCTGTTTGTTTGTGATTTACAGCAACAAGGAAAAAGGGCCCTACCAGCTGTATTACCAAGCAATTGAAACATGAGACATTTTAGAAGCATTAGAGGGGTCATCCTGAACCGTTTCTAAGTTGTTTGTAGTTGTTTATGATTCCCTGAATCCTGTAAATGTGAGTGGAAAGTAACAAAAAAAAGGTCTATAAAATCAGAAATAATCACTGAATAATTTTAAAGCTTTATGAATAATTATATTTTATATATATTTAACTATGACAAAAGCATTTAACATAATCAATTATGCTAGCATAAAACACAAATGACATACAGACATGCTCTTTCTATTTTTCCATGTGTTGATATTTTTGGGTGGATTTTATTTATAGTCAATAGGATGCCAAATCTTCTGATTTGTTGCATGTATTCTTCACCATACCACGCATAACAACAGTGTGCTCTCTTTTTAAAGGACGCATCATATGGTTTCCTCATGGTGATCACGTTTGGTGGCCCTATGTTTTACTTTTGTTATCCATGTTGGCTTCATGATTAGATGGTATTCTGTTTTATTTCCTCATCTCTGCAGTCAGGTCGGAAAATGAATTTACAATATTGAGAAAGAAGTTAGAATAGGGTTTTGAATACAAATAGAATATATATCTTTGTGGTTTACAGTTAATGATTCCCAATACCGGGTGTGTCTGTGTGCTGCTTTTAGAGGCAGCAGCACAAAGCAGAACATAGAATTTGTAAACAAGGAAAACTCCAAGGCACACAGAGTCCCGAGTTTAATAAAATGCATGTAAGATGTAATTAAACAGTCAAAGCATTAGAATATGATAAAATGATTTCAGATGACAAATAAATAAATTGATTGAATAAATAGAATGACAAAGTAATGGTTTTGTTCAATTAAAAAAAAAAAAAAAAATGTGTATTTGCCCTGCTGTCTGTGGGTTCTGTATGGGTCTTCAACATTTTAAACTAATGCACATATGGAAGTATACAAGTCTGTTTAATCTTTGGCCTTTTCTAAAGGGCACCCTTGTTCCGTATAGGGAGAAAATGAATCATAACCTGCATCCTGTGCTCTGCCAGTATATCCTGGCATTTATAGTATATGGGAACCATCCATAACCTGCTTACTTCAGTTCTACTCAAGTCCTGTTTTTCTTTTCTACTTATCTTCACATTTCCTCTTTTTTCCTCACTATACATTTTAACTTTTTAAATTCTTCTTGTGGTTTTTCTTTTTCTCTTTATTTCCTTTTCTTCTTTACTTTCTCAGGGAGCTGATGTAACCGACCCGGGCACAGAGACAGAGGAGAGTTTGGGGGCGTCTGACTCCACCCAGAGGCCAGCAGATTCCCAGACACACAGCCGTAAGATCCAGGAAACCCTGTCAAACGCACATACGTAGATCCACCTCAGACTCTCCACATGCGCTCACAAACTGTTCCGCCGTCTAATTATTATCTGACACTTTATGATGACTGAGAAAGCTGTAATATGTGGTCTGTCTGAACGGAAGTGTTGTACATTTGTTAGCCAAAAAAAAAGGTCTTTTAACAAGGGCACATAAAGGTGGCTTTACTTTGAAAATGAATCTAATGATTATTATTGTAAGACCCTATGTAGCTGGGGGTCAATGTTAAACTTGAGTACATTAGACCAGTCGGGCTCATAATTATAAAAAAGAACCTACTTTTTCCATTAGGAAGCAGCTAGATTCCCAAAGGTATTTTTTTGGGGGGGAAACTCAAACGATGTTTAAAACTTATGAAGTGTGACACACATTGTTGGTTCTTCTCTACCACATAAATCTACCCTTTAAAAAAAAAAAAAAAAAGAAATACAAGAATTTTAGTTTGTTTTTTGAACATGCATAATCCTCTCAAATCATGACTTTCTCTCATTTTTAGTAACTTGGTTGCTTTCAAGTAATTTGTTTTTGATTTAAGCTGTTTAAAAAAAAATGTTCCAAAAATCTGAATTTTAGAGCCTATAAATAAAGTGTGGATTGCTTGGGATTTTATAATTTCTTTTGTTCACAATTCTTATAGCTCTAAACCAATGTATTTATTTCAAATAAAATAGACTTCTGCTTATTTAAGCATTTCTACTGTTTTAGTTGAGGGCAGTACAATGGAGACATACTCTACAGAACAACCTATCACAAGCTCTGGTACACGGATGCCCCAGTCACCACGGAGACCAACACATCAGCTGGCTCCTCGCCTGAACATTGCCCCAACATCAGAACTGGGGCCACCTGCTCAGGTTCAGGTATAATGGAAGAGTAATTTGTCTTCCGTTAGGGAAAGCACAATGTAAATTTAAATGGATTTGTTATTGTGAGTTATTTGTGTATAATTTTTTTTGCATTTCAATGTCTGTGTGGATCACAAGCTCTGACCATCAATTTTGTAAAATGTAACTCCACAGCATATGCCTGTTCGTCGTCAGTCAGTGGGCAGAGTCCCTCAGCTCACTTCTGGGGTGCCAGGCAGTTCTGTAAGTCCTCTATAACATCACATTTTACAGTCATTACATTATTTACAGAAATGAAAGAGTGAAATCTTTTTGTGTGTCTGTTTGTATTCACCACTTTTCTACCATCTCTCTCTGCAGCAGCACTTCTTTGATGATGATGACAGGATGGTTCCCAGCACTCCCACTCTGGTGGTGCCACACCGCTCAGATGGTTTTGACCAGGCCATTCAGTAAGTTTCACACACAGTGGACACAAACCAGGAAGTAGGAGTGGCGAGGAAATATTTGAAATGTTGTTTAATACTAACAAAACCATTGGTGCATGAGCCGTTATCACTGACCTTATTTATTTATTTCTATAAAAAATATTTATTTTTAGTGTCATAGATTTAACTTGTATACTTGTACTGTTCATTGCTTCTTTTAATGAAGTACTTTTAGTTTCTGTTTTGACATCACTCAAACTTCTTTCAATCTTTTAGATTACTTTAAAACGTTCATACAGATCACTATGTTATGGTCTTGGACTTTTTGCCCTCTATACATACATATACCTTTTTTTTTTTTAATTTTATAATCAGAGGTTAACAGGTCAATATTTAGATAATATTTATATTAAACAGTAAAAAGTGTGGGAGAAAGGAACTAAACTGCCATTGCTCTGTTTTATGCCACTGAATGACTGTTTGTTTTTTGTTTGTCAGTTCTCCCCAAGTGGCCGGTGTGCCTCGCTTCAGGTTTGGTCCCTCAGACGACATGCCGCAGCCTTGTTCCTCCTCTCACTCTGACCTGGGACAGCTCGCATCACAAGGAGGTACTCCGCCGCCACATGTTGTTCAGTCTACGTAAAACGGCATTAAACACCCCACTAGCTAAATGCAACAGAAAGATTATGTTTTTTCTTCTTCTTCACAGAAATGTGAAAACTTCTTTTTTTATTTTTTTACTTGTCTGCAGGTCTTGGGATGTATGAAAGCCCCTTGTTCCTAGCAACTCACGAAGAGGAGTCTGGTGGACGCAACGTTCCCATTACACCGTCACAAGTTGCAACACCAGGTAGCCGTCTCTGTTTGTCTCAGTCAGTCTGATACAAGGCGATCTGTTCTGTTTATCTGTAGACCGACCCTTTTCATCAACATACTCCAGTTTAAAGTTTCTGAAAGTAGTCAGTAAGATGGATGGAAAGCGTCAAATTTGGGAGTGCTATCAGATGCTTCAAGATCAGTGAGTGGAATTCTTTTCTGTCTTCCAGTAACAATCTTCTCAGAGGTGGCACAGTCTGACACCGCTGAGCACTCCTCCCAGTCAGTTCCCACGGTGAGCACGTCCACACCAGGCCTGCCAGCAGCAGCCGCTACAGGGGAGGATAGAGACGACGTCTTCCTGGAGCCGGACACTGATGGGTAAGGCTCACTCTTCTCTGCTGTTTGTCAATCTTTTCATGTCTTTTTTCCCAGCTGTTGGAATTCAGATGTCTGGCAGTCAGAAAGCCCTGCCCTTTAACTGCAACATTCATTATTTGTTTCCATGCAGGCTTTATACCAGAAATATGACCTTTTTCTGTATTCACTGATAATATGTTGCTCTTTCCACCGTTAGTATCGATAGCTGAATCCAATATCAAACTCTACTGACTGTAAAAGTTAGCAGGTTTATAATAAGTGCATCTTGTGATTTTTATTTTATTTTCTTGCATTCATGTTTTCACAGGTGTTTTTAAGACTGCTTGTTTATTTTCATCAGATCCCAAGCATGTTGTGTGTGTGTGTGGGTCTGTTTTTTCCAGGTCCAGTGGAGAAGTGTCAGTAGATCCTGTGGTCTCGCAGGGAGATATAGAGGAGCCAGGCCAGCAATCTGCCAAGGCCAGTCTTCCCTCCACCAGCCAGGAGCCCTCCTCTAGCTCTGCAGGTACAGTGTAGCCACATGACGTGCGCAGATCACTACTGTGAATGACAATTATGCCCCCTTTGTATACAAAAATTTGTACACAATTGTGTACATACTGCGTGCAACAGTATGTACTTTGTATGGGCAGTTGCAGTACGTACTAAAAGCACTGCATGGATTGGCTCCCTTTTTTAGGCGGCAATAGCTCACTCCGTTGGGACCTGGCTTGTTAATTGGAGGGTTGCTGGTTCAAGTCTCCACATGGACCAAGTACAGAGTGTGCACTGGGGTAGCTGTAGAGGTGCCTGTTGAGCAAGGCAACCGCTAACTGCTCGGGGTGCCTGTCCATGGGCAGCCCCCAGCTCTAACATCTCGTGTGTGTGTGTGGGCAGCCCCCAGCTCTAACATCTCTTGTGTGTGTGTGTGTGTATTCCCTAAGAGGGATCAATAAAGTATACATTATATGTTAATAATACTTATCTGACCTTTTAATTCCCTATACCCCCCTAGGTCACTTAGGTCCTCTGACCAGTCACTTCTGGTCGTCCCTTGGGCTCGGCAGAAGCTCGGGGGCGACCACGCCTTCTCAGTTGCGGGCCCCAGTCTGCGGAACAAACTGCCCCATCACATCAGATCTGCCCCCTCTACTGAGTCGTTCAAAGCACAGCTCAAGACCCTCCTATTTTCTTTGGCATTTGAATGTACTTAAAGTGCCACTACTATTTGTCATGTTATAATGGCTCTTGATTTGTTTTTGCATTACTCATCAATTATCTGGATCTCTGCCTGAATATATGTGTAATTGTTTTTTGTCTGCGGTTGACCTGCTTTATTCTGCCAATGCTTGTTAAACACTTTGGTCAGCTTAAATGTGCTACAAAAATACATTTGACTTTACTTGACATAATTAGTGCTCAGTTCTGATTGCTGTGTTTTTTTTTTTCTTTCTAGATACAAGCAGTGCTCCACCTAGACCCTCTAGACTCGGACACAGCAGGCAGCTGCAGCGCTGGCCAGAACACCGCGGCGGCCGTATGAAGAGAGGAGGTAACATGAGAGCACACATACAAATTGGGAGGTTATGGTGCTAACATTGGTCATGAGCTTGAAACTGTTCCAGGGTCACAGTGACTTGTGTATTTAGTTCATGGCTCATTTTCAAGGTGCTCGAGTTTGGCAACATAATAAAACATTCATAAAAACCTTTCTCCAATGAAAGCATCACGAATGGATTATAAACATTTGTTAGAGGTGTGAAGAGATCTCTTGAGATTAAAATGTGACAAGACTTCTCGTTGAGGTAAAAATTGTCTCGTGATATCAATCAGAAGTGCAGAGTAGCAGCCAGTAGACGGAGTCTAACCTCTTATAATGCATCCGGCTTTGAAGATGAGGCTGGCTTGGACCTCTAAATTACCATAAAATATCCCCCGTCCATTTGCAAAGTTGACTATTAGTTCACTTTTGCAGAGAGGTAACGTAGTTGCAGTAGTAAAAAGCAGGCTGTAAAACCCAGCGTTAGAACGTAGAGGGTACGGCCGCTCTCTCACTCACGCCTGACTTGTGGACTGCAGCATGCTGTTCAGTGTGATCCAGATCCCTCTCTCTTTTTTTTT
>NC_045741.1:13859825-13860373 GCF_008692095.1 Etheostoma spectabile
TTTTTTTTGACGTTTCTTTAAAATAGTGTTAATGTCTTGTTCTTGTTAATAGTGTTGTCACACCCATAACATTTGCTCATTTTATAATGTGATTTAAGCAGGAATAGTTTAACAAAAGGATGCCCAAAACTTGTGGATTAAAGACAATGACGTCTTATTTATTTAACATGTCTTTAGAGATAGATCTATTGATATATCTCAAATATCTCTATTTCATTTAAATTACCAGTCATTGCATTTAATATATTTTGGTGTAATTCAGTTTTATTGTTGATGAAAATAGCAGAGGAAACAATTGTTTGACATTTCATACACGTCATACAGCCAATGTATAAAATCTTTACATCAGTATGCAGGATTTGTTTAAACAAAAAACATTTTAAATCCTAACAGGTCAGGGATTTCCTTCTCGAGGAGTGCATGGGAGACGATTTGCGAGATGAAGCATTTGTCTTGACAACGATGACTTGTTATTCCCATCAGAAACACATTACACATTTTCCAATCAGCGTGTGCAGAATCTGTTCAACCTTGATAATGTTCACTTG
>NC_045741.1:13860383-13894329 GCF_008692095.1 Etheostoma spectabile
TTTTTTTTTTTTAATATACCTTTTTGTAAGGAGTCCATGCTGAAGCGGTGTGTTTTATGAAGAATGTAATAAACTTTAAAACTATGAGAGAGAAAATGCATTTGAGACAACTTTCTTTCATCAGACTGTCTTTTGGCATTTGAAAATGTTGTTGCTCTGAGGTGACGCGTTGGCTGCAGGAGTCGCAATGACGGGACGTTCACTATCCAGCCTCACGTTGTAGGATTTGGCTGCAGAAGAAACGGAATGGTTGATTAAGCATTTTAATACATGGTATTCAGGATGTAGTTTTTATCCTGTAAATGCCAGTTTCCATTTTAGTGAACATGAAAGTGGCATACAACAGAAAGCCTCGTCCAACGGTTAGAGAGGTAGTTATCAGGACGTTAACTTGGACAGCTTTTGGCTACAGCAGGACAACTGAGCGAAATGTTTTTCTCACACAGGAATCACAGTATTCTTCAAACTGTATCTAAAATAAGTAAAATGGAATCTTTTACTGTGGTTATTCCATTTGAGCCATAGGTGAATGCACACCACCCCTTAATGACCTTAACATCTGCCTAATTCCCCACCACACCCTACACAAGGTCCTTGTTAGACATGTCAGACGTGATGTGAATGAGGCCAACAAGTCTCAGTGCAGACAATTATGGACGTTCTTTTGAAGATTAGCAATTAAATATTGTAAAGGAAGACATCTTTATAGACTAGTTTAACTTTTTATTTCAGTAAGCAAGATTTGTGGGGAGCTAATCCAAAATAAGGCAAGGAGTCTTTGTTCTTCTTTAATGACTACATTTTTCCCTGGATGTGCAGAAGATAGTTTAAAAACTTTATTTTCAACACATTTCTTTAATACTAGACTGATTTTAGAGAAAGAAATCTTAATATAAAACTAAGTCCACTCCCAAAGTCTCTTCTAAAGAGATATGACTACAGCACGGGTGTGTATGGGTGACTTACATCTTGAGAAGACATAGTATTTGTATCCCTCTGGCTCTCTGTTGCTCGGGATGGACACAGCGGCTGTGATGGTGGAGGGGAAACCTCTCCAAGATGTCCTGATGTTAACAGCTTGCCCTAGACTAGACACTGGAAACAAAAGAGTAAAATGAAAGAATTCACATAATAGTTATTGATAGAAAATTTTTGTTTTGACATTTTGAATAAATATCTGATAAATAACAGCCCTTCAACAGTAACTGCACACAGGCAACCTATTTCCACCTCTGTTATTTACAAGATGGACCTCAATGACCCTTTCACTTCCACAAAAGCATGACTCACGTTTTCAGAGAACTGCATGTGTTGTAACTCAAATAAAACCTGTTTACGTAAGTTAAAGTAAATCTGTTAAAATGCTCAGCAAACACCCAGTACGCTCATTACATTTATACAGGACCACACAAATGAGGAAATTAAAATGCAATCCATATAATTGTTGAAATGAATTTACGTAAAACATGTTAAAATAGTTCTTGTCCTGTACAAATTTTTAATAGGATTACCTGCTTGTCTGACCATTCGGTTTGGGGCTGTGTAAACAGCATGCTTGACTTTCCTGCCACATGTTGGACTGGTGCCAAACTGGTATGAATATTTCTGAACAAACCCCCCTGGAAGAATTGGTCAAGAACATTTTCATGATAAACACAGTATTTAAATACTAGTATAAAAAAATACATTAAGACAAATGCAATAAAGAAAAAAGATTATAATTATCTTAACACGGTAACAGCAGTTTATCACCTCTCTTGAAGAAGTAAACGGATTCTCTCCTGCTACGGTACTGAGGCACAGACAGAGCAGCTGTGACATGACCCCGAAGCCCATCAAAGCCTGTTTCAATGACCTTTGGATAGTAGGGGTCCAACACATCATTTTCAAATCTCCAGTACTGGGATCCCTGCAAAGATCACAACCCAAAAGATTAAAACCTTAGTAAATAGGCGGGCTCAAGAAGAAATGTAGCATCAAAGAGCCAATACTGTGTCTTTAACAGCAGAAATGCACCCTGATATAGTCTGAACGGTCTCAGTTAATAAAATCCCTCTAATTCAGATTTATCAAATACACTCATTGGTTTGGATGAGATGATTAAATGTACCTTAAAAATGTACGTTTTGCCTTGGCAGGTGCAGCGGGTGAACACAGTGTCGATGGGGGAAGGGACGCCCCACACTTGTGTGATGCCGCGAGCCGGACCAGGCACCATGTGTCTGTCCAGAATCCAAAAGTAGTGTCCTAAAAAAAACATCACATTTCTACATAAGTGTGGTCCAATGTACAATATTACTTATAGGATTACCATCAGAGCAACAGAGTTTGTTGTATTTAATACGTGTGAATTAGGTATTATGTTGTCATGGTGATGTACATTGTTTAGTCAGATTTTTAGATACTTTAGGTCATTACTTTTTGTACTTTTTATACTCTTGCAGTGGTGGAAGTATTCAAATCCTTTACTTAAAACTACCAATACAATAATGTAAGAATACTTCATCATAGGTAAAAGTCCTATATTCAAAATTGTAAAAGTACAGAACTGTTATCAGCTTCATGTACTTAAAGTATCAAAAGTAAAAGTACTCTAGATGTAAAACAATGATTCTTGTGATATTACTATTTATGACATTACTGATACATAAACATGTATGAAGCATTTCACTGTTTTAGCTGGGTCAGGTGCAGCTAGTTTCAACTACTTATCATAGACTTTAAATAATTGTCCAGCGGTATCCAACCAGGGGCCGGGCCCCCAAGAAAGGATCACAAGGTAAATCTGAAGGGTCGTGAGATAATTAATTGGATATATTTTTTATTTTATCTCTTCAAACTGTTCAAATAAAAATCACTTTTTGATGGAACTCCTAACAACTCGTATACAATGTAATGTATTTTAAAAATTCACCATAGTTTCTAATGTAAATTTCTTTTCTTTTTTACGATAAATGTAGTAAAAAAAATGCAAGATTTCCCTATGAAATGTGGTGATGTAGATGTATTGAGTATCGTAAAAAAAAACAACCTCAAAACAGTTATGTTGAGTTATACAGTATATATACATACTTACATATACTTTCACTGCTCTCTCGTATGTTAATTAACTGGTATTTGGCTTAATGTGTGATACCATTCTTGGATCAGCTGCCTGGCTGGAACTAACCTCTGAAAACCACGATTGTGCCGTTCCTCAGCGTAGTGACTGCACTGACTGGCCGCCCACTACACAGATTTGTATCGTTACTGTCATCTGAGAAAAAAAGACATTTTGTGAGAAAAAAAACATCTGTTTGGACAAACATAAGACAAAGAAACCATGCTACCCTTTCTGACTTACTGGGTGTTATATGACATATTGTGCTCCAGGAGCTTTAAGGACTTGTTTCCATTCTTTTAAGTATTATAGCTTTTTATATTTAAAGGAATGTTTAGTTCATTTAGAGTGGGAAAATAGCCACCATTGTCATTTAATATATTGTAGCTACGCTTTGAAGGAAGCTCTGTTCACCCAGAGGCATAATGAAAAAACAACTAAGCTCATAAAGCAGGCTGAGAGCAGTAATAAATATGTCCCAGAAACTAGAGGCCTCTATTTTTTTCAATAGTGTTAGACTCATGTAAAATAAATGAGATATCAACAGAGAATACGGGAAGAGAATTCCAATACTCACACTGCAATTTCCCATTTCAGAGTCACAGAATTAACCCTTCAGGCTATTTGTTTTCACTGGATGTTGTGTTTAGAAGCCGGACCAACGGTAAGAACATATCTTACCTGCTTGGTAGTTTCCGGAATTATCTATGTTGAGAGTTTGTGCCGTGTCCAGGGGCTTAGTCTCAGGTTTGGAGATGGGTTTAGCCGGAGTCAGTTTAGCTGGAGTTGGTTTAACTGGCAATGAGCTGTATGGGTCAGGTTTGTCCTGGGGTTTTAAGGTGGACTCAGGTGTTTTGGGTTTGGTCAGGTCTGGAATAACATTTAGTGGTTTAGTGGTTGCTCCTGCTGTAACTTCATCTGTCATGTCATCCTGCACTGATTCTGAGAATGAGGGAATGTGGGTTGTCAGGGCTTCAAGCTCTGGCAAATCCCCGGGCCCTGCAGGAGAAACACTGGTGGAAGGATCTTCAAGGTCTGCCAGAGAAGATGAAGGGCCTGTTGTGACGTTGTCTGTGTTTTTCTCAGTATCATCTGGCCTGGTGTTTGAAATGGTTGCCTCTGGGTTGGGCGTCAGGTCCAACGTTGAGGCAGAGATGGTGACCTGAGAGTTTTCCAGGACCGTGAAAGAGCCCTGTGTGGCTCCTGCAGATACTGGGGCCACAGGTTTGTAGGAGGCTGTATTGAAAGGTAGGGTTGAAACATCTGGCTCATCAGAGGAGGCTACAGTTGGATCATCAGGAAGAATGTCACCCTCAGACTGTACCTCGGCCTTCCCCACTGTCTGGAGCTCTGGGGTGTCGGCTGTGGGAGGATATTCAGTTTGGGGTCCAGAGGTTGGACTAGGCTGGCGGGAGACATGATCAGCTGCTGTTGTGGGCTGAGGGAGAGTTGTTCCTGTATCGGATGAGATGGTAGGATCACTTGCCTCTGGAGGAGGACAAACATGATTATGAATTCAACGGTATGAAGCATTTTAATAAATTGTTGAACTAATGACAACTGTAAAGGTTTATAAGTAAAGGAAGAATGTTTAAAAAATGAGTAGATAAACAAACATGTAACAAACGCAGATACTTTTATACACTGAATGGTTTGATAAGCATGTAAATGACGTTGCTCCTTCAAAATGCAATTATTTAAACCTGTTGTAAAATATCACTGTACATTGGAAATATGAATTGCACAAACCAAGACATTAGCCACTAAAAAAACTTATTGTGGCTAATGTGGCTATTTTTTTAAATTTATTTAGAATAGGAGTTGTGAGAGGAAGAAACGGGATTTCTTTTAAACAATGATTTTAATAAAGAATTAAGGAATTTCAATGTAGTATGGCCCTTGTAGTCACTATAATTGGAGACCTGTGGGAGATTTTGGATTAAGATGTAAAACAGCGCTCTGCCACCATCATCAAAACATGAGGGAATGAGGGGAATATCTTTTGGAACAATGGTGTTATCTTCCGGTATAGGTAATAGTATTTGAGATGCAGAGGAGATTTGAAGCTATTCTGGCAGTTTGTGTTGTAACAATATTTTACTTGTGTTTTTTGTGTTTTCCCCTTAATTTGCCACCCATCTATTTGTGCCTGCCAGGTAACCCCTGGACATCACATACCTGGGTTCTCAGTGGGGGCAAAAATTGGGAAAAATCTGGCTGTACGTTATGCTAGATTTATTGTCCATGCACATCATTGCTCACCATCACTGGGATCATCATGTGGATATAATGTTGGGCTGGCCAGTGGAATTAAATGATCTTCTGTGAGCAAATAAGGAAAAATCAAATATAAATGTTAAGAATTGCTATTGTTGTTTTTTTTTTTTAATTAATACTATCTCTATTTTTTCCTGCATTTGTTTTCTTGAGCATGTACATCACTGACTCTGAATGTCTTGACATTCCAGACGGAAATGTCACGACATGTCTTCCTCCTGAGAGAGATGCAAGAGAATCTCCACCCACAAAACTATTCCAAGCCAACTAGCATATTAAAACACCGAATAAAATGTTGTCATCCTTTCTTGGCTTTATTTTGTGCTTTCCTCACTTGTGACTGAGCCTGTGCCCGTAACCCTCCTACACACTCATGGCAACACTGCTTCCTTGTGTTTCTTTTGGCCAGTGGGGCTTGTGCTCTTGGCTTGGCCCCCAAAGCAAACCACAGCAACAGAGCCACAGTGTGGTAGTCAACCGTAAACATATTTGTGTCGTCTTCCTGACATATGCCTTATTAAATCCACTTAGTTCAGCTCATGTGGATCACTTAGGTAATGGCGATTAGTTTCTGTCATCGGAGTAGCAGTTATTCAAGATGTGAAATAAAGTTTTGAAGCGTTCTTGAGTATATTTCAAAACGCATTGTCACCTGCATTGTTTCCTTCACTGAATGTAGAAGGCTCTGTTGCTTCATTTAGAGATGGCTCTGTGGAAATATTCACAAATAAAGGTTTGAGAGTTAACCCTTTACAAAAAAACAGTTTGCCTCAAATCCTATATTACTCAAAATGTGGAGAGAAATCAACCTAATTGCCAATTTAAATATACCTTTTGGTTTGTTATCATTTACATTATTGCATGAATTAGTCTTCACTGGTGCTGTTGCACTGGCTGCTCCACTGACTTCTTCTGTGGTAATTAACCAAGACAGAAAATAATGTCAAATTTAACCCAATGCATTTGTGCAGATTACTGCATGCATTGCAAGGTACTCTGCATGCTGGTGGCCATGCCATGTCAGATTAATCCCGGCTTCACACACCATGCATGCACAAATACTAATTTTTGGGTCCTTGAAAAGCGTTATACAAATTCAGTTTATGTATGATAATTGTCGCATAACAGTGCAATTGAGAAAGGTGGGGGGCTGACTTTAACATGCAGTCATGCTGTCACACGGCCATCACTGTATTTGCTGATCATGTATGACCATCATGCCCGCCAAATATCCAAAGAAGACTCCAAAGATGTGTGACCACTTTAAACTTAATCAGGACAGCAAATATCATGGTAATGCTACTGAGGGTGAAACTGTGAATGACATCTGTTGAGCCTAACATGCAGAAAAAACAACAAACACAATCATGCTGGCTTTGTCGGACAAGGCTGACCTTCATCACAGTGCATCTTGTGATCTGGACAACACTGTTTGAACTTAGCGCAGTCAGAGTCACAGCTACACAGCCGGCCTCTTTTAAAGCCTTCTCCACACCGTCCTTTACATGAGTTTTCTGTTCCACACAAACACAACAGACTCTTACAATAAGACTGAACAGGGATATACTTATATTGTTATTCATATGGCACATTCAGGCAGTATATGAAAGGTAGCTCCCTTCAGGGATGGGGATTAGGAACATTTGTAATAAATAAAAACCTAACACATAAAAACAACATTTGATGATTATAAAACTCACTTGTGGTGCATTGGGATTCAAAGTCTTTGCAGCACTCTTCATAAGACAGGCAGTTATAATCACACTGGCACGTGTAACCCCTGTTGTACTCAACACCACATCGACCTTTACAGCTCGCTGTTGTATGAGAAATAGCACATGGAAACAGAAAAAAAAAGTATCAGTGAGGGATATAATGCCATCTGTGCGCTTACATTTTGCATCATCTTCTGTCCCGAAACATTGTCTACTTGAGGACATGTGTGAGTGTGTAAATAAAACCACTGTGCCAGAAATTGATTTCTGAAGTAGTGACAAATACAGAGACATACCTCACATATTACTTATTAACAGAGTAAACATGAACAAGTACAAGAACTGAAAACCCATTCCAGAAAAGCCCTTCATTAAAAAACAAATTTCTGGCAGTCAGAATACTGAAAATTACATTAAAGTGCATTAAGTGTTTTTCTATGCAGTAAAAATATCACACAGGTAATACTTACTTTGAGCAGCACTAAATGTGAAGACACACGCCAGCAAAACAACAGCACAAAGTACAGTGGAAGACATCCTTCTGTAAATTTGAAACTATGAGACATGAGAAACAAAAATAAATATATCAGAGGGCATTCATGATCAGGACTGAAAATCCTAAGAGAGAAAAGAGGAAATAAAAGGTAACCTACCTTGTCTTGAGCCTCTGTCAGAATCCTGTTGAAGGTTTGCCTCGGCTGCTTTTAAAAGGCTGAGAGAGACCGGCTGACTTCCCGTTAATTGGCGGATCCGGTCTAATTAAAATTGTGATGATCTCACAGGCTGTAGGGAGGATCCAGACCAGACCAGACCAGACCAGACCATAGGTCCAGACATCTAGAAGCACATCAACACACATCTGTGCCAGACAGACGGCTGACTTCACATACTTCTGAGCAACAGGAAAAACAAAATTGGTTGACTTGCTCTTCAGTCACAAAACAAGTGGAGACCTTCACATCCTCACAGACTTGGTTTGTCAAATCAATACCACATGGACAGTCGGTCAGCAGGGTGTTTTATTGTTCAGTCTTTAAGAGAAAACGGATCCAAAAAGAAAGATGATGAAGAAAATTTTCTTAAGTAAAAGTAATAACTCACTATAAAAATACTAAATTACAAGTAAAAGTATTAATGTGTTAACTTACGGCATTTTCTTTAAATAATGTGTAAATAATGAAAAGTAGTTACTAATTGTTTTGCATTGCTTTTTTTTATATTGTCGTCTTACTATGATGTAGAACACTACAATTATTCTTGAACTGTTCCTGCCTTTTCTTTGGTTTTCCCTGGGTTTATTTAATTGTTAGTGTCCTCTGCCCGTAGACACGATAGGGACGTAGCAAATTAAAAATCGTTACCCAAGTAAAGTACATATTTTCAGCAAAATGTACTTTAAGTATCAACAGTAAAAGTATTCATTAGGCAGAATAAACCCTGCCAGTTTTATTATACATTACTGTATCATATCATTGATGCATGAACATGACAGCAGTACTTTTATGTTATGGCTAATAAAGTGGAGCTAATTCCTGCTACTTCATATACATTTGATCAGAATAATCAATAATAATGCACAATATCTTATAAACTGGTCATATCTTTTTTGTTTGTTAAAAAAAATATATGTCTGAAAAATATTACTGTTATATTAATGTAGTGGAGTAAAAATTTTGTCCCTGAAATGTGTCAGACTAGAAGCTTAAAGTAGCATAAAAATGAAATACTCAAGTAATAATAATAATAATAATGACTTTATTCCGGACACAAAGGGAAGGTCCATAGTACATTAAGAATGACAACATTTATGAACATAGCAATAAATATACAGTACAATTCATATAAATTAAAAAAAGGTCACAAACAGGAGCGTCAATGTCTCCACAGTCTAGATGTATACCTGACAGAGCTAAAATCATTGTGGGCTTAAGCTTGTATAATTCTGTTTTCTGAGACAGACAGTCTTCACATGTATTGATAAATAAGGTTTCTTATTAAGGAAGAACAGGTAGGCACACCAACACTAACAAACATTGGACTAGCACTACACCATCTTGGTTGTTTTAGAAGCAGTGTCATGCCATCATTATACGCTACATTACGTCTATGCATGTTCTTTTTCCTGTAAGATCGCCACAGATGGGCAGTATATAGTGGTGTACAGAATGTTTTGAATAAAGCAACCTTAACATTAGTAGAACACATGCCAAATTACGTGCAAGTATATGAGCCTGAGCTATATCTTGCAACACTGTCTGTTAATGTCCTCATCATCTGATAAACCATTAACAATTTGTCTGGCCAAGATATTTTATCTCATCATATACTTTAAGACCAGTACCTGATAAAAAGTCAGGAAACACTAACTAAAAAACTTCTTTACTTCCAACAATCATAATATTGCTCTTATTTGCATCATATTTGATATCAAAATCCACACCGTAACGTGAACAGACCTTCAAAAGTTGTTGTAACGCAGCACTATACGGGCAATTGATTACCAAATCATCTGCATACATAAGGTGATTAATGAGAGTATAGCCTATCATACATCCTGTATTGAATTTATTTAATTAAGAGCTTCATAGAAATGCCCACTTGCAAGGCTAAGTGATTTCACAATTGATTCATATAGAACACATACATTACTATGTTGTGAATTCTTACAATTATTATCCCAACATCTTATGGCATCTTTGGGCAGTGCAATGTTTCCCAGCAATCCATCAGTCTTAATGTGACACCTCTGGAAATCTTCCAGGGTTAATTTAGTCCAGTCTAATCTTCCTGTGTTAGTGTTGTTAGCCACAGTAAATAAAATTGGTAGAAGTACCTCAAGATTGTACTTAAGCACAGTACTTGAGTAAATGCACTTTTTACTGCTGAGAGGGGCGTTGTATGTAACAAACGTGGTCCGTTGATTGTAACTATATTCATGGTTTCGGTCATGAACAAATATTTTCTGTTATGGTATATAGTTAATAAGTTTACGTCTACTTAAGTAACAGGGTTACTATTGGCTATATGCACTAACCCTTTAGTACAGTGTGACCTTAAGACAACCTGTTTATTGACCCTGTTTGTTCCTGAATATATTCACCACTGCAGAAATTACATCTATTGTTGTGTGAGTTTTAGTGTGGCACAGGCCTGTTTTATTCTGTTTTAAGAGTATGACGGTATCTGTCTGTGCGTCTGTCTATTACTTAACAGTACTACAAGATTTATTCACATATAGATTAACTACATTTAGCTGTGATTCGTTCTAAAGTTGACATAATTACAGTAGGGATTCTTTCCTTATAGGGGGACAACAGGCAGGATCCATTTTTACTATACAAGACTGAACACTGTGTTTATGTACCTTTATAATTTAGGGCTGGACTGCACTGTGGGTATTTTGTGGTTGGAAGTGCTGATGGACCATATCATGCCTGTGGTATTTTCCTATCATGTCATGGTCCAGTTACAGGAGAAGCGCTCATTAGTGCACTTGTGTCAATGCAATAATGATAACAGGATCTGGTTGAAATGACTGGGCCTACCAAACAGAAGCATTAAGGGTCAGCAACTCCCCCACTACAGCACCATGAAAAGAGGAAGTATCAAGCCCATGGCAGTTTAAAATAAAGAACACTGACCAAGAAATATATGCAATGCTGAGAAGTTGACTGGGTCAAGTTGAAAGTTAAGTCAATAGAGTGGAGTCAGTGTGCCCTCTAGATGTCTGCTTTGCAATAGTTTGACATCTAAAAGCTCAAGAGAAAAGAGTTTCTGCACACAGTCTCTTTGCAAAACCTTTAACTGACAAGCTTTTGGTCCCAATTTGACAATTAAACGTTTTGCCATTTGGAAGCTGTCTTCTTTTTCTATACTATTGTCTCTTTGGCCTCCTGCTCCTAGGCCTTTAAGTGTGTGAAGAAACTACTCTCTAGTTAAGACAATTTAGAAAACGTAGAGAGTGAATAAAGTATGCTCCATAAATATAACTTCCCAAATTGAGAAGTGAAACGCTAAGGTAAAATGTGTGTAAAATGTTCAGCTGTATTCATGCATCTTGTTTTTGTAGCTTTCTTCCCCTATCTGTGAATCAGGTGAGATCACAATATGTAAACTATACTATGTAATAATGTTATATATATAAATATATGTTTTGCCACTTTCTATCTGATTATATTAGTCTACTTAGAAAAGACTCTGACATTGCTATCTATAAACAGGAGACAGAGAAGGTTGTAAAGTTGTGCAACACTCATAACCTGCCATTAAATGTAAATAAAACCAAAGAAATGATTTTTGACCCCAGGTCTATAGGAGATCACAGCACACTCAAAATTGAAAATGTACTTGTTGAGCAGGTAAGAACATATATGTAGTATTTAGGCATGCAATTAGACTGTCAGTTGCAGTGGTCCCATCAAGTGAAGTAGGTTTGCTCAAAGATATGTCAGCGTCTATATTTTTTAAGACGACTTAGAGTTCATGCAGTGGACAAAGATATCATGCTACTGTTTTACAAGGCAACCATTGAATCTATTGTTCATTATGGCATTATGACTTGGTTCGTTAACCTGTCCATTCAATTAAAACCACAGCTCCAAAACTTGATGAAAAGGGCTGGAAAAATAATTGGCCAAATGATACCAACTCCTCTTCAGGTGCTCTTTGAGGAGGCGGGTAGGAAACAGGGTCTCAAAATCACCCATGACCCAAATAAAATCTTGCATAGTGAATTTGAGTTGATGCTTCCAGGCAGAAGGTACAGGTTACCAAACAGGAACAAATTCTCATTTGTGCCGCCTTCAAATTAAATTAATAAATAACAGATAAGGTGTGTGTGTGTGTGTGTGTGTGTGTTGCAGGGATGTACTGTATACTACTACTTGTGGTACATACACACAGTATATGCTATGAAATTTGATATGGTAGTATGCAATTGGGAATTGTGCAATAGAGAAGTTATTGACTACAGCATGAGTTAATGGGAAATGTGCAATCATTATCAATATTAAGTGCAATATGAGGGGGAAGAAGTGCTGTGGGTTCTCTTCTGTTCTTCTGTGAATGTGAGTGAAGGTGGGGGGTTGTGGTTATTAGATTTTCATTAAAGCATTGGATAACATAATGTCTGATTATGTTCCGTGTAGGTTAACTGTATGCTTTATTGTGTGTGTGTGCATGCGTGGTGTCGCCATTTGTTTCTCTTGAATGCCAGAAAGACAAATGTCTCCTATAGGAGACAATAAAGTCTTATCTTTTCTTATATTATATTTCAGTGATTTCTTGGTGATACTTGAAAAGAAGTCCTGATGGTTCACAGAAATGAGCTGTAAGCGGTTTCCCTGATCATGTCCCTGCAGACCAACAAGCCCACAGAGGGCAAACACCTAACACAGAGGGACAGCCAACAAAACGCAGTTATATCAATGAGACAAGTCACAAAACCCTTATTACCACAGATGGATGTTGTACACACTGGATCTTCCGAGGAGATGAGAGGACCCCTGAGGAGAAAGTCAGCTTCTTTTTCTTGATCCAAAACTGTGTCTGTGCTTTGTCAGCAGTAAAAGCCATTTTCTGCTTTAATCAGCTAGCCTGCAGGGAGCCTGATGAGAGGCAGAAACACACAGACACATAGGAGGAAGGCTGATTCAGAGTATGCGGGTGCACACATTGGGCCTCATTCAGTAGATCCATTTTGATCTTGCCATCTTCCAAGTTGAATAGAGGCTCAGTAACCTCTGCAAAAATGAACTTGAATTTGAGTTCATAACAGGAAACAAGACAACAACAACCATCAGAGGACAAGCACAACACTCTTTTATCAGTTTAATTCCTTTTCGGTTTTCTGATTTCTGGTTTGTTTTTTAACATGCTTAATTAGACAGTCAAAAGAAGTCTCACACAGCTGTGAAATGACCCAGCCATGTAAGCTCTTAATCTGGCATCTGCTAAATTTAGATGAAATAATGAAAATCTTTGTCACAAATATATTTTGCAGGCGGCGATTCCCGGGTTCAAACCTTTTTTTCTCAATAGTGACTTTAAAGTAATTTTGCACATGTGGTCCAACGTCGTTAAAAAACATATCTTGCAAGCTTTGTAACGGTTGGACAAACAGTGCACTTTGTTTAAAATGCCTACAACTGATTTGTCAAAAACATTTAATTTCAATTCAGTGTGATATGTAGCTCAGTCCAGCTCACAGCAATTTGAGAAAAGAAGATAACACAAAAACAATTACTAATGAAACCTGCGATTCCAAGCTCAAATCTTGATTTGCGTCATTCCACCAGTCCAGTTATTGAGCATTTAAAGCGCCCCCTAGTGGTCAACTTGAATGAGACTTGCAGTGTAAGTGTGAGGTAACTATATAGACATTTTCTGGAAGTTTAGTGTTGATTGGACAAACATTTAGTCATTATAGCCTGATTTGCGCTACATCACCTGCAGTTTAATGGTGGTGTTCAATTTGAATACAACTTTCAAGGCGTGGTTCAGGTACTTATGCGGACATATCCTGAGAGGTTTGTGATGATTGGACAATGAATATGTGATTTATAGTAAAATGTGTGCAATGCCACTCACCTATCTTGTGCTTGTAGCGCCCCCTAGTGGTGTATGTACATCAAACTGTTTGGGTATATCTACAAGAGTATATGGATGCAGCCTGGAGCGTCCCATGTCATCTAGGGGCACTTGTCTGAACATACCCTTTGAGTTTTGTGATGATTGGCCTTATGGTTGCTGATTTTAGTTAATTTATGTCCAGAACCAAGCCCCTTTCTTTTATCAAATTCATTGGTCAATAACTTGAAAAGTAATTAAGATATGGACATGCTTTATACAACTTGTAGTAAGCTGGATCCATTGATGATTCACTGAAAATTTGGTGGCAATCAGAGCTATGGTGTAGGAGGAGATCTCAAAAGTGTGTTTTTCAAAAAATTCAAAATTTTTGTAGAGCACATTAAGCTGCACCTGGTTGAGAAAATTCAAGTCAATTGGACTTGGGGTGTGGGGGGAGTGGCGTTTCAAAGTTTGCATGTTGAGGCCTTAATTACAGCGCCACCATGTGGCCGATTGGGTTCATATTTCTATAGAAGCAAACGCACACCATTTCCAGTCATTCCCCCAAGTTTCATGTCTCTAGCTCATTCCAGTTTACGGGAATTTGAGCCGGCGCGGCAGACAACAAGTAATAACAGGCCTACAAACTAAAACAGAAAAACATAGAAGGGTTCTACAGCTTCACGGTTTGAACCCTAATAAATTGTTTACAGTGTATTAATAGGACAAATCAAACGTGATCACAAAGGCCCTTAAGAGGGAGACAAATGAGAGTTTATCTGATGGTATATAAAACAACACTCCCACAGGATTAGGAACACCAACAGGTGACACTGATGATATTCAACAGCTCATTTCATTTTACTTGGAAGATTTTTTTGCCATGGATTAAGGATCATTCTCCGTTTCATTTGTGTACAAGCAGATGGAAGGGACGGACACTGCCAACAGGCTGTTTACAGAAAGATAGAGTTTGGATATACCAACCCAGCTTGCATTTCACCCTCCAATATGCCATTTTCCCCTTTCAAAAAGTAATAGGCCTATGTAACGTATTAATATAGTAATAACAATTACATTACGTAATAATAATAGTTATGATATAGATCTTGTTATGTTCATGTCTTTTGTTTATTCAAACGCTCATATATAACTCAGATTTCTTGCCTTGTGACTGTGGTAAAATGTCATCCTGGTTGCAGGTCAATGCAAGTCTGAAGGTGGAAGATGATAATCTAACCATCTCAATTACCTTACAGGAAATGTATTCTAACTATAACCTTGTGCTATGATACCGCACTGTCTTTGACATTTTCTTCTGCTGCGCTGTCTTGGTTTTAATATTGCATCACATCAAGCATCGACACCTCCAGCAGAGGTCTCTCACTGCTCACGTCTTTGATGTGCAGGAGCATCTGAAACTGCATGTGAAGCCGGAAGCAGTGAGTCATAACAGCTGTGCTTGTGTCAGTGCTCTCAGCACCAAAACCAAGACACCAGTTGCATGTACCCACATAGATAGAAAATGCCCATAATTATACATGTCAAATATTAGTCCTTTGTCTAAAAAAAACCTTAATCTGTGAGTTTTAGCTGATATTCAGTTCAAACTACTTCATCTAAATCCACTACATGGTTGCTGTTGAACCAAATACAACTAAATGCCCATACCTTTGCACAAAATCAAGCTACTGTATTTGCCTTTATTTATGCCTAATAGCATTAAACAAAGCTGATCAGTTTTTGGGCCTTGTCTTTATTAACAAGTCTTTATCCAATGTTGTTGGTCTTTTACAGTTCTTGCAAGGGTGTTAAAATAACTTGTGACCAGTTTCCTAATTCATAAATCAATCTTATTGTTTTCTTTTGTTACAAAGTCATTATGTAAGGGCTCCATGTGTGAAGCACAGCACTGAGAGAGATCTGCAGTAGGCCGTAAGGGATAGAAACAACCTTGTCTTGTTCTGTCTGCTGAGACATTTAGACAGACTCAGCTTTTGATGCAAAGGCAATGACGCTCTGCACTGCACCATATGTATGTTACAGGCTTCACTGAAGGACTGATGGAGAAAACCGATGCATTTCTTGCTATTAACATGCACCTCACCAGTACTGCTGCCCTAGCTTCCTCCATGACCACTACTCTGATACGGATAAGGAGGTTGGCCTGGAGGTACATATTTTCCTGTCACTCACCCCCTGAAATGTATTCTGTACAATATGGACATGCTGTCTTATTATCCTTCAAGCTGCAATTCTATCTTATGCATACATTTGGTGAATTGCAGGTTACCTTTTTGACATACATGTACTACTGCACTTTAAAAACATTGTGCAGTCCCCTTTTTTAAATGTTTCTGGTTTTATATATTATAGTCTATGTATTCTTACAAACATCTATAGGATTGTCTTTTTCTAATGCACTGCAAGTCACTGGTGAAGTTTTTCCCTTTATGTATGCAAGTACACATGGAGCTATGACAAATAAATTAATCTGAAATCTATTTTGACAGCATTAAATTACTATATTTCATTTTGTAGGTCCTACTATAACCTGCAACTCACACTATTGATGGTAACCTGGATGTGTGTAAATTACATGCTTCCTTACTGCTTATATATGTGAGTGGTCATTTATACATTTCTTTATAGCCAGCAAGGAAGATAAATTTTTCTTAATCAGAAATATTGCCCCCCACAAATCATTAACTATTACTCAGACTGAATGTGGCTTTATAAAAGAAAGCAACACTGCAGCTATGCTTCACTTTTAAGGGCGAGGAGGAGTAAAGAGTAGCTAAAGGATAAGTCTTTCTCAAAGACACAAAACAAGATATGGTGTTGTGGTTATAAATTACTGCTGTTGTAACTGTGTGCAAAAGGTATATGCACGTCTTTCAGTAATGGTAAATAACAGGGTCTATTTAGTGCCCCAGGCCTGACTGCTTGGATATAGAGAATTCAATATGATGAGCATTGATTGGGAAGCTTTGTTCCTTATAGTCTCTCTGCCTTTTTAACTCCTAAAACCTCAGTGAACCACCAGCAGGTTAGTCATACAAACATGATATGCAGCCAAACATTGTTCAACACAACTTTATTTTAAATTCTCTAAGAGGCTCCGACAGCTTCGATGCCGCACGGACCGCTACAGAAAATCATTCATTCCACAAGCAATAACACTCTTTAACACGTCATCTCTGGGTGGTAGATGAGACTTTTGGACACTACACTACTGCACTAATGCAACCTGGTCATTTGGTTTATTTACATTTACATTTTAGCATATTATTTAAGCATTTGCACATTTTTGTTCCCCCATCCTGTACATATTCAAATATTTGTTATTTTTACTTTATTCGTATTATTATTTCATGTATATTGTATGTATGTATATTTTTCCTAGTATTTCATTTATATTTATATTTTGTACTTTGTGACTGTTTTTGCTGCTGTAACACAGGAATTTCCCATTTTTCTTGGGATCAATAAACATCCATCCATCCATCCATCCATCCATCCATCTATCTATATTTGATGGTGCAGCCATAAAAAAAACATTCACAGTATAGAGTTTGAATCACTGTACAGTTTATTTAACGAGGAAACTATGGATAAACATTGTTACATGGGATTGCAACAGATGGCACACGATTGTCCCTGCTTTGGCTTTTGAATTCAGATCAAAACAACTAAACTTACAATTTGATAAACAAGGTCAGGATAAAAACTAAAAAAACTGTCTGCATGGAGCGTACGTGATTGTGTTTGCATTGACATATAGGTCTTTGAGCAAGCTTAAACGCTCTGAACACCCACACGGGCGTTTCAGTTAACCTGGCTGATTAGACCTCTTCCCAGGACTGTGTGGACGAGTAGGCTATGGACTGTGATTAATTGACATCTTCCGGAGTCTCTGTTGGCTTTGTTGCACCTGTGACGGTAGGTCAGAACAAGTGACACCTTTATCGTTAATGGTAACGTTAGATGAAGATTTGTAACCTAATAAATTCTCATCAAAGCTCTGGCCCACCTTCATGCTGGGCAGCGGGCTAATCAGCCAGAATAACTGAAAACACCTGTGTGGATGTTAAAAGCTTTAAGTAATTATCACAAATAGCTTCACTGAGGATTTGAAACAAGCAGATGCATAATATGATACCCTAAGACAGAGAGAGAAGCAAAACAATGGGTTACAGAAGTTAAATATATTACTAAACGTTGCTTACCCTTTGTTTCTTTTACCAGAAAGACAGAATCATACAGAAGTCACGTCCTTTAGGTCCCTTACATTTCATTTATTCGTTCTGTATTTTGTGGGCGTCGTCCTGGAAGCACATATCCAATAGACTGCTGGTATTCTCGTTAAGACCCGCCTTTTTATGGTTGCTATGCCTACTGCGCGTTTCTCTCTGATGAACGGAGTAATTAGCCAATCAGCATAGAGCTGGGCGGGAGTTTGTGCGCACACGAAACTGCCTGGTGAAATTTCTACTACTATGTTCAAACCGCTCAGGGTGTCGGGCTGTAGCTGCCGAAAGGACTGGGGATGGAAAATGTACAATAAACGCTATTGGAAAAGTCTATACAGGTAATGCATCATTCCTTGTCTTCTTTTTACCTAATACTGTTACACTAATATAATTCAGAAATTGGCTCGAAAGACTAAGCTAATGCTAGGCTATTAAAAATATCGAGTTGTTCATGCATGGCTGTGACATTGTTGAAATGAAACTGGCAGCAGTAACGTTAGTAGGCACGTTTGTTTGACATATGAACGGAAGGAAATTGTGCTTACATTGAACGAGATGAGTAAATGCACAAGTTTAAAATATAACGTAAATCCAGAATTTAAACTTTAGTAAGACAGTGTTTACTTTCACAAGCCAAAATAGATGTCCATAGATGGATTCAGAATTAGCATCATCTGCCATTTGGATTTTGAGATTAGTCCTACTGACATACATTAATTTGACAACGGCTCCCACTCAGTCAGGGGATATTTCTGTCATGTGATGCTAACTTAGAGTCATTTTTGGAGCTGGATGGTGGATTGTTGGTCCGTCATTTCTTGTGCGACTAAGTAACACTGGTCAAATGGTCACCCTGCATCCTAAAACAGATTGTCTTTTGTAATGTGGATATTTACTAGAGAACTTTGTAAAATCACGTGAACATATGACTTGAGCCCTGCCAATACATGGTTTCTGAGGCTCATATCCATACTAAAATTTGAGAGTTTAAAACCCTTGCTAATGATGTATTGGACTAGACATTTTACAGTTGTCAAAACTCACCTTTTCTGCAAGCCTAAAAACTGAATCAGAACCAGTTATGGGTTTACTGCTGGAGATTACAGATCAGAGACCCATGATGGGGTTTCTAGGTTGTCGGGGAGAGCTGCTCATGCCTCCCAAATATTAAACTGGTCTGTCCTAGACATCCTATGTGAATTCTTCGAGGTATGGCAGGTATTTTTTTGCCTCTACTGGAGAATAGTATTCAAATTTGAGACACCCTGTTGCAAGTCTTGTAAACAAACCTATTGTCAGGAGGGATCAGATTAAACCGAGCTTTTGATAAGAAGTTTATCTCTCTGGGTTTGTTATATGGTGACTCAGTTTTATACTATCTTAAATTGAAATATAGTATCTTGCTGTAGTGTTTTTAATTGACAACACTGCAGTGGTGCTTTATTAACCGTGCAGTATCATAACGAGCATATCTTTACCGTATCTTTACGTTTTTTAACTTAAATAAAAGACACAACCTGTAGAACAAAAGGGTAGACTGACTCCTGACAATCAAATACGGGAGTGGAGCATGCCAACACTCAAATTAACTGAAAGGTCTTTTAATATAACCCATAACAACAACCTAAATTGTTAATGTTTCACATGTTAGCAATTTATGTTAACAATGAAGTAAAACATGTTTACATTTTGAAGAACACTCAATACGCAGATATTCAATTACGAATGTGAATATGCCTCAAACTTGTAAGGTAAAAATACATATTGGGTGTTTCACTGTGGCCTACTTGTCCAGGAAAACAATATCCCTAATTTCCTTTCTCTCAGCATTTCCTGTCACTCTACTGTATGCTATCAAATGCAGTAGAATTTGATAGAAATCATCTTTGAAAAAATACAGATTGTATATCATTTGTCAGCTATTAGTATGATTCCACTTTGCTTGATTTTACCAATATTTTATTGGGTAAAATATTTTCAAAAGCAATATGTAGGAACAATAATTTTGGTGAGTTTAGGGTTTTGAGGTTGGCACATGCTTTATTGCATCACTTTTAGGAGGTGCAAACTGTCTGGTTGCACCAAAGCAACCGGACTGGATTTCCCCTTTTAACTGTCTGATAGACGTTTAATATCCAAACAGTTATAACATTAGCCACAGTATTTGCATCTTCACACTGCACCACAGCTGTCTTCATATGCTACAATGGCCTGTCTGCTGGTGTTGTTTTTCTCTCTCTGCATGCCTCAATAGCAGGAGTTGAGTTCTCTCTCTGGTGCCTTGTCTTCAACAAGAGATAGACCTTTTCCTTGCTGAACGCTCAGAAAACGAATCAGGATGAGTGGGATGGAGCGAAAGGTGGTGGTGGTGGTCGGGTGGGGGTCAATATCATTAAACAAAGAGAAGTGCACCAGAGTTGGAAAGAACAGTTGTTTTTTCATTACCTCTCCTCGGTTAACAGGCTCAATCTTGGCGAGTCATATTTGCTGCTGGATAGTTCTTGCCGACCGATAGTTATTCACTGACCAAAGGCTGTTTTCTAGTGTCTGTCTGTCGAGGCTCATGTGTAATGCATATCCAAAGGTGTGATTATACTCAGACTGCAAGTTAGATCTCAAGCTAGAAGAACATTTTGGCTTGAATAAAGATGCTCTGCTCTAATTTTGTGAATTTCCGTAAGCTTTTTGCTTTATTGATTATGCCTTAATGCTGCAGAGATAAAGATTTTTTTTTTTTTTACCTATCATAGTTGTGTGGCTCTATAAATGGTAACTTAGTCATGTGTCTCAACAAATATTACACTGATTGCCATAAAATTGTCTTGGAGATTATGTCGCCTGAGTGAGTGAGCTCTGGGCTAGATGTAAGCATTCTATACCAACAATTATGATAAATAAATAAAAAAAGCTCAACAGTCACGCCACACTGTGTGACATATTTACTGGATTCACATTAGTGCAAATACATTGGTGACAATGTGATAATGTAGATGGGGAGTTGGACAGTCTGTACGAAGCACTTAACAACTAATATGAAGCTTGGATATTTACAGATGCCAGTGTTAACATGTATTTTGGATGTGCTAAGTGGAGGTCATTTTGAATTTCCAACCTAGGATTTAACAGCCAGTGGATATTTATGCTACAATTCCCTGGTTGTTGTTTTTTTTATTGTTTTTGTCATAGTCAAATAGCGAACTTTTTGATTGATGCTATCACAGCAAAACAAATAGAAATACTGTCTGAAACCATTAGGAGGGAAACTTGGAAGTAATCCAGTTTAGTGGTTAAAAAATGCCCAAACCTCTGGTGACACCAGCTTTCATTGACAGAGTGCTTCCTCACATCCCAGCAGCACACAACCAATTACTAACCACAAACACTTTTGTAAACCATGTTTTTTGAGCCTGTTGTACTTTACCTTTCCAGACATCAGCAATAGCAGCTGACCCAAAGACAGGGGTTGGGTTGTTAAAGAGCGAAAAAGACACAGGTGAATAAGAAGAGCTCCCTGTTTCGCATTTATATTTATTTTAATGGAGCAACAGCATTCATGTGTGCACGGTTGCAGCGATAGTTAATCAGCCAGACTTCACCTTACCTGATGACTCCTCTTTCCCTCTCTTTGACCAGATCTTTTTACTATTACTTACTCCTGCCTCCCTCCTCCCCTATTGGCTGTCCTACAGCACATTATATGGTGCCAATGACAGATATTAATTATACATGTGTAGCCTCTCATATGTAGGCTGGAGTGCTGCAAGGCCTTCTCTCTGCTTTGCCAAGCAGGGCAAAACCCAAAGGCAGGAAATATGAGGCAGGAAACAGTAAAGCTACGCTGTTACATAATGAAAACACAAACAAAACTCTTAATACTTTCAATTCAAACCTCATGATTTACAGTGCATCCATTTTCAAGTGCAGTTAAGATTATATGTCTAAAAGTTGAGATGACAACAGGCCTGCTGTGAAATTGTGCACCTTGTGTAAACCGTGACCTGTGCCTGAGGTTGTGAATGATCCCGGCCAATATCTCCTCATGACAGATGGGAGGATGCTGGGGCAGAATGGTCTGTGATCTGTTTCTGGGTTACTGGTTCTTGTAATGCTCTGCTCTGCTCAAAGGCCAAGCATGATAAGGATAGGTGAACGGAAATTTGATTTGTTGACTTGCTTAATATCAGCATTGAGGTTGATTTCAATTTGAGATTACTTTAATTAAAGAAGAATTGGCCACAGCCACGAGGAGGGAAACCTTAAATAGAATGATGTGTAGTTTAAACGTGTATTTATTTACAGTTTCACTACATAATGATGTTCATAATCTTTTGGTTAAAAAAGTTTCTTTTTCCTACATTCATAGAACAGATATCAGATAACCAAAGATGAAAAGATTAGTAAATTGACCAGTGGACAGTGAACTAATCTGCAGCAATTTTAATAATTATTAGATTTGCTTCTTAAATGGGAGGATTTGCTGCTTTAATCTTTTTTTGCATCACCCTGAACTGAATATCTTTTAGTTTTGGACAGTTGGTTGGACAAAACAAGCAAACAATTTGAATATGTCAACTTTTACTCTGAAAATCAAAATCTTTATTTTTCACTATTTTGGGATATGTTATTGGTCCAAACAATTAATCGGTTAATCAAGAAAACAATAAAAATGCCGTCTGATCGTTTTTCCCCCCTTATATTAGTCATATTACAGATATCAGATAAGTAGAGCTGGATTAATTAGTCATTGAAGAAAACCAGTCCCCAACAGTTATGATAATCAGTTGATCGTTTATCAAACTAAAATGTGTAATATTTGCCTGTTGCAGCTTTGAAATGTGAGCATTTGCTGTTTGTCTTTGTTTTACATCATGAAAGATTCATTGTTTTGTGTGGAATGTTGGTCAAAACCATCGACAATTTTGCTAATGAATCAGTTGTTTTAATTTGAACTGGCTTTCCAAAGCCCGGCCAGCTAGCCCAGGTTCTAACTATCGACTTTGATTTGAGTACCTAGAAAAGGGCTATATAAATTTGATGTATTATTAGGTTACTTTTCAAGCAAAAATGGAAACCATTTATCCTCATTCCAGCTTCTTATGCGTATGTGATAGTAAACTGAAAGTGTAAAAATGAGACGGAACATTTGTCCTCCGTCTCTCCTCAGATACAATAAATTCACAGCTGCACTTTTGCATACATGCTCATCTCTAGTGTGTCAATCTCTAGCTGTGTACGGACGTCGACGTGTATTGTGAGAGTGTTTGCGGCCATGCTGTGTGCACTCTCACACAGCTGGTCATGCCAGGGCTTGGAAGTGATGCCCGCCTGGCACGTTGTCCTAGAGTGGACTGGACTGTGGCTGTATGCTGCAGTCACAAAAGCTCATTCAGGCCAAGACAATGGGGAGCTGACAGCCTGGGTTGTGTTCATCACACTCTCTCTCTCTCTCACACACACACACACACACACACACACACACACACACACACACACACACACACACACACACACACACACACACACACACACACACACTGCCCTCCTGTCTATTGTGTTGCAGTCTCATTATTTCTCTCGTTCTGTCTCATTCACTGAAGGCTCGAGCACGCGCTCACCCAGCAACCTGTTTATCACTTTAAGAGAATAAACTCTGCATAGTGTTGTTTCTGAAGCTGCTTTAGTCATTAAATACAGGGTGTAATTCTGTCATCAAGTTGGCGGTGATGTGATTGTTGGTTTCAGTGTGCCATCACTAAAGTGAAGGCTCTGGTTTTAGTGCTTCAGTGTTTTTGTTGACGCATTTGGCTTTGTGGGCTTTGCCGACAATTTGGGGGTGCTGGATTTGTCATTCACACACTGAATCACCACCAGGATACTGCATATCGAGTAAGATCAGGGTCTGATGCAGACAGTTGATCTGTATTTCATCTTCGTACGTACGCTTATTGACTGACTTCTGTTTTTTTTGGATGATTTTTTTTTTATTCATAAGATGGCAGAAATGTCCCAGTTTCCAAGCCGATTTGTTCAAATTGCAGTCAAACAGTCCAAAAGCCAAACATATTCACTTATATGTAAACAGAGAAAAGCAACAAATCCTCACAAATTGACAAGCTGGATCCATATAATGTTTGGCATTTTTGCTTAAAAAATGACTTGAATTATTAACCAATTATTAAAATAGTTTGGAACTGTACAATTTAGTTGATCGACAGAAGACTTTTCTCTGATAGTCAAATAATTGTTCCAGTCATTTTTCAAGCTAAAAGTTCTTGCCACCTTGTGCACTGGGAGATTATAATGGGATTTGTTCTTTATTTCCTGACTTTTTATAGACTAGAAAAGACTGAAATCCAATTGACAATTAAAAAAAAAAAAAAAAAAAAAGATTGTTAGTAGGAACCCTTCAGCCAACTCTGTTTGCTGAATGAAGACCATGTTTGCTGAATGAAGACCATGAGATGCATTGAAAGCTGTGAATTATTTGTAAGTTGACCTTTTGAACTTCACCATATGTTGTCCGCAAAGGGCAAATGTTTCACTATACCCTGATCCCCCTGGAAGTCATGTATTTGTCCTGACAGTCAATAGTGACGATGCAGAGAGGTGAATTGAGTCGTTGACAGAGATAAGTACCCTTATAGAGAATAAGTGTGCAGAAATAAGCTTTTAGTTGTGCTTCTTTTGTGTCAAAAATCTGTTCTGATAAATGGAAGGAGAAACTCAATTGAATGAATCCAGATGAATTGAAACACCATATTGGAGATTGACTGATCATATCAACTCACATAGGTTTTGTATTCATGAAAGAAACTAAACGTCCACAGTGAAGTCTTGCTATAAAATTACCATCTACAGCGGTGAGTCATCGCACACTGGTAGATGGGGCAGAGGAGTGCGGAAAGCTGTCTGGTGGCAGTGAAGGGGAAATTAGGCCTGACACAAAATGATCTCTCCTCCACGCTTCGCTAAATCAGGTTTAAAACTAATACTGAGGGACAGAAGAGTCGATATGCAGTGCAGTAGACTTTTCTGTAAGCCTCCGGCTGCTCCATAAGTCCTGTCTATTTGTCCTTGTCCAACCCCTCTCACACCTGCACTTTAGAAGTAGAAATTTGCCTGCATTGCTGGTATTTTAAATAGTAATGACTTCAAGAACCAAACCCACGGCTGCTGCGGAGAGGACAGCCTCACCAGGCGAGCTTCCCAGGCTCCCAAAATCCTTGCAATTTAGAATTGAGTGAATATTAATCACTTTATTGATCTTTTCATGAGCTCCTTTTATCGGATCTTTTTTTTTTATTTGTCACATACTTTATGACCAAAACACTAATGACACTCCCAACATGTCCGGGGTTAATCTACCGCATGTTTTAGAGAACACATTTTATCCATCTTATTTATGCCACAGCCACTATGTAGCTTCACTTTTTGTCTCATCTCTTCATGTCGTCCATTATCCTTTTTGGAGGATTGTTGATGTTTACCTCTCTGATTCTTCAAGACCTACCATTCACCCACCTCATCTCACTCCTTTATTTGTCAGCTCTACCCATCCTCTTCCTTTTTTTGCTTAATTCTTTTGTGTCCTTTCTATCTCCTGTCCACTGTGCTCCCTGAAGTTGTGACAAAATGTGCCTGTGCAGAGGTTAAGGAAGCATCTTTAATCCACATTTGGCTGTGTCAGTACATTTAATCCAGGTCCATTTTTATTTTGCTCTTTGAGCCAGAGGATGCTGTTCCTCTGCACTTTCATCAACAGTGTTTGCAATTCCTGTCCAGCCTCTCTCACCTTTTCTCCCACTCAAAGGAGAGAGACAGGCAGGTAGAGGTGGTGAGGAGACGGGAGTTTGTGTTGACCTACCCTCCTTCCCTTCCTCCAAAAAGGCATATGTTGGTAGATTGCTTTCTGTCAAAAGAAAGAGGAAAGGGAAATAAAAATGCTCTATTCGGGCGGAGGATGCACTCTTATTTCCTGCAGGAATTAAATGGGATGGGATGGTTAGGGTTGGTCTGTTAAAGACCTTCTTTCACTCCACCATATGCTTTTACTAAGTCCTAATTTTTCATGGCAGCCATCTGCGTGTTGTCAGTGGGAGTGTGGCAGAGAGCAGGAGAAGGTTAGTGTGTCTCCACTGATAAGGCTGATTTCCTTGTATCTCTAACTGACCCTACTGTCTGTTGATGATGTGTTCCTTACCTTAAACTAGGGCTGCACGATTATGGCCAAAATGATAATCACGATTATTTTGATCGCGATTATTCTCACGATTATTTGTTGATTTTACCAAAACAAATTTTGTCGTCACGTAGGCTATTTATAACTGCGAGAGGGAGTGTGATGGACGCTACTCACAGAGAGACGGCTGGCTCATTATGAACGGGTCCCGCACGGGTCGAATGGCGGATACACACGGCGTGTGTATGAAACGTCTGTATCTTCACTGCGCTGCATTTTTATGAACTATGATATTCTCCCAATGGGTCACATCTCTGGTCCAGGTCCAGGACCAGCAGCTCCGTCTCACGCTGTTACTCTACCAACTGAAGTTAGTTGCATTCAATGACTTCTTCTGTGTTCTTCGCCGTGGCGACCGCGATAGCAGAGTTACCCGCGGAAACACATACTTAACAATATACAGCTGTGTTAATAACAATTAAAACTGTGGACAAATGTCAGAAGTGTGGACCAGCGGCCGCTGTGTAGCCAGGCGCGGAGTAAGAGAAGAGAGAGCAGAGGAGAGATTCAACACAGGCACGGCTTTACAGACAAAATGGGTCATGTAATGGAAAATTAAACCATATCCATATAAACAGCATTGCAGCGGATGCACCGGTGCGTCCTTGAGGAGCTAACAGCTAACAGACGCTCCTAGCACCGACTAGCACTGCTCACAGCTGTTGTCTGAAAAACATACGGGACAAAGTGTTGCGTTTACTGGTAAACTGGTAAACCTTGAGACTGACGTATAACCGACTATCTGTTGAGTTTTCCTTCCGTTACTCTGTTCTCTGTGACTGTTTACATCTAGAAACTTAGCTGCACAGGGTGCAGGAACTACTCTGACTGGCTCATGAGCAGACGGCTTTACGGAGCGGTAGATGGGCTTTGCAAAAAACCCGGAGCGTTCTATGAAATGACGCTTTAAAAAAATAATCGCTCGATTACACAAATTGGATCGTGGGAAGTCTAAATCGTGATCGCGATTAAAATTCAATTAATTGTGCAGCCCTACCTTAAACCTTGTGTTTATTTTTGTTTCTTCAAAGAAAGTAATATTTCCCAAAACATATTTTCGATTTTATATTTTGCATTTTATTGTTGAGATATTGTATAAATATTACAGTTGCGCAACAAATTTAATTTACTGACATTATATGTCTTACAGATTCACTAAATAATTTGTCGGAATCCCATATCATTTTACTAAGAATATTAGCTACAATAACCAGTGATATATAACCAACCATTCAGTCAGCCCATAGTTCAGTCCAGAGATTAAGAATATATTATCGGCAACACTATTAATCAAGACAAAAACAATCTGACATGAACAACACTAACAATTAAATATCTACACTGATCTAATATCATTACCTATAATTTCCTATATGTTCTCTTTAGGGCTACATGATGTGAGGAAAATATCTAATTGTGATTATTTTGACTGAAATTGTAATTGCGATTACGATATTGGAGGGAATGATCATTTTGGTAATTTTTGCAACAATCTGAACCAAAATAAGTTTTTTTTTTTCTTTTTTTCTTTAGTCCTATAGGATACAATTTCTAGGCCGGGACATCTCTGCAGCACCACAATACTTATTTAAGAATGGTTTGGCATAGGGCTGTACAATTAATCAAATTTTAATCGCGATCACGATTTAGACTTCCCACGATCAAATTTGCGTGATCGACCGATTATTTTTTAAAAGCGTCATTTCATAGAACGCACCGTGTTTTTTGCAAAGCCAATCTCCCGCTCCGTAAAGCCGTCTGATCTTGAGCCAGTCAGAGTAGTTTACTGCACCGCGCAGCTAAGTTTCTAGATGTAGACAGTCCCAGAGGACAGAGTAACGGGAGGAAAACTCAACAGATAGCAGTCGGTTATGCGTCAGTCTCAAGGTTTACCAGTTTACCAGTAAACACAACACTTTGTCCCGGCTGTGTTTTTCAGACAACAGCGGTGACCAGTGCTAGTCGGTGCTAGCGTCTGTTAGCTGTTAGCTTGTCTAGGACGCACCGGTGCTAATGTCTTCGCATCCGCTGCAATGCTGTCTATATGGATATGGTTTAATTTTCCGTTACATGACCCATTTTGTCTGTAAAGTCGTGCCTGTGTTGAATCTCTCCTTTACTTTCTCTCCTCTACTCTCCGAGAGCGGCCGCCGGTCCACACTTCCGACATTTTTCCACAGTTTTAATTTTTTATTAAGACAGCTGTATATTGTTAAGTATGAGGGGCAAACCTGTATTTGTACCAGTGTTTCTGTGGTAACTCCGCCATCGCGGCCGCGCCACGGCGAACACACGAAGAAATTATGAATGCAACTACTTCAGTTGGTATAGTAACAGCGTGAGACGGAGCTGCTGGACCTGGACCTGGGAGTGACCCATTGCGAGAATATCATAGTTCATAAAAATCAGCCCATTGACGATAACGACTTTCATACACACGCCGTGTGTATCCGCCGTGACCCGTGCGGACCCTTCATAATGATCGTCCGCTTCTCTGTGAGTAGCGTCCATCACACTCCCTCTCAGTTATTAAAGCCTACTGACGACAAAATTTGTTTTGGTAAAATCAACAAATAATCGTGAGAATAATCGCGATCAAAATCAAAAAATTTTGATCAAAATAATCGTGATTATCATTTTGGCCATAATCGTGCAGCCCTAGTTTGACACTTATTTTGCCTTTAACAAATTTGGATATTGCACTAGTCCAAACTGCAATTTTGATGAAATTGTAATTAAAATACCTCATGTTAACAAGATTATCCTTGGTAAAACATTTTGTGGTGCACAAAAATGTATCCATAAAATAAAATAATAATCATTATCAAACTTATCATCACATCAGACAAACCTTTTCACGGATTTAAAACTAAAACTTTAATTGCTAATTTTGTTAGTTTTTAATTGCATTGTGCTTTGAATAATTCATTTGGAAGACTATCACAGGATAGGATTAATATTCCATTAAAAATCAATTAATTGGGATATATTATCAGTGAGATCTGCTCAATAATATTTCAGTCTTTTTGGATCTTTCTCCTGTGTCGAGCTAACCTGCTCTGCCAAACAGAGTGCTGTCTGCAGGGGCCTCCAGTCCCACTGCTGAGCTAATTAAGTGTGTTTGTGTGTGTGTGTGTGTGTGTGTTGTTTGTTTCTGTGGGTTGCGGCCTAATGCCAGGTCACCCGGACTGAGCTCAGTCTGTGCCAATGCAGCAAAACGGCTGTTGTCAACACACACACACTCAGCAAAATAACAACAAATCCTGTATGAGGGCAGCCCTGGGGAAACACTTACATTATGGATTCTCTTGGAAGTGGCAGGACAAAATTCCAGTGCTTTTGCATGTTGGTGTATTGGGTTCTGTGCGTGTGTGTGTGTTTTGAGTAAGGGGTCAAAAGGTGCATGCTCAGCTGGTGCTACAGTGTAGTCCCTCCTGAACATCAGCCAACTAAAAAATGTTTCAGTCCTGAAAACGGTGCTACTCAACTTGACAACTCAAGCTACAAAAGTTAAAGGAGCTGTACCTAAATAAAAAAAGAAAGAAAGTGGTTTGGATTTGCCTTCACACAGCGCTCACAGACTGTTCCCCAACTCGTGAAATACCGATGATTTGTCATGGGTATTTGGCGTCAGGTACTGACACGTGCTAAGCTACACCAGCCAACTGCTGATGGTAGCATCGACATGTCAAACTCTTTCTTTGAGAACTTTTAATACAACAACAAAAATAAATATTTTAGTTTGAATTTATATACATAATGTGGGTCCTCGTTTTGGTTGTTGGTGTTATGCATTTTGCTGCTGTGATGTTTTGCACTCTAATTTAATACAGAAATAATAAGATGATACATAAATGCTAAGTTTTATATAAACCAAGTATTACTCAGTCAGGCAATATGAAAAATGTTACAGATGATGAGCTGATCCACAGCAGCATGGGACAGAAGGTAACTCAGCCAATCAGAGCAGAGTGCTGCAGCCTCCAGTTTCACAAACTAATCAGCTCCTCTGTGGCTACCTCCGCCTATTCTGCCACGTTCCTCCATCGATTTATCTCTTCTCTCCTGTATTCCCTCACCTTCCTCCCCCATCTCCCTTGTCACTCCTCCTCCCTGCTGCCTTTCTCCTTTGTCTCCATCCTGTGAGTTCATCCTTTTGAAGTCATTTGTTAAGCTCTCCTCTGTTCTCCCTCTGGGGCTCCCTTCCTGCGCTATAGGTGTCCAGGGAGTTATTATAAAGTCAGGATTCTCTGGAAGCTTGTTTACGTGTACTTTAATGCTGCAGTTTCTTATCGGAGGGCAGAAAAAAGGCTGAGCATTAACATTCCACCACTTGTTACAAGGAACCGGAAATCAAGGAAAACAAGGAAATGGAAGTCAGGCAGATTTTAAAAAATAATTAGTACTAATGTCACCTCCTGCTCTCTCATACTTCTTTTCCACCTCTTTTACAGATTGCTGTGATTCTGAGTGAAGATGGCCTTCTTTAAGAACAACTTCTGGGTAAGTGTAAATTGAAAACACAGGGGAAAAAGTCAATATAATTATGGTGATTATGTCGAAAGACGGATACCTATGGTGGCTACATTGATCATGTTTTTACACCTTAAGACACTCACAACGTATTCACATGTTATAGCTGGATCACAAACATGAATCACTGAGGTTTTCATTTAAATTCTCAGTCAAGGAGCCAAACCTCTGGCTCCCTGCTTCTCCTCAGGTAGGCACAGGAAGCGCTGGCTGTTTCTCTTCTCTGCTCACTTGCAAATAGAAATTGATCTTCTGTTCAGCATTCTGCTTATTTTCTACCACATGGAGAGCAGTGTCATTGAGATAATTATTGTAGGCAGAGGTGATGTCACACTCTCCAGTGTTATTCATGTTAAAGGATTTGTATCTGTAGTAGTTTCAAACGCTTTTCACTTGATATTACTTATTTCAGGGAAATTCTTGAAGCTTCATACTTGTCCTTCATTCTTCACTGACTTCACTGACTCTTCTTCACTGACTTCATACTTGATTCATATAACTCTGTGGTGCCGAATATGTATGACATTGCTTTGTGATTAGGGTCAATATGAATTGAGTTTCAGTACCAATACCATAACAGTACTTTTTTTTATTAGATTAGATAATACTTCATTCATCCCAATATTATCTTTATTGCTACCTTTTTTTTTTTTTTTATACATGCAAAGGTTATTTGGTGATGAAGGCTGTGCAATGCAGTTGAAAGTTTTGAAAAAGGGATTAAGTAGACTGTAAAGATTTTTTTTTCTTCAATATGTCAGGCAGGGCTAAACAAAGCACTTTATCAAAACAAAATATCTTAAGTTAGAAAAGTTTCTTAATTTATTTTAGGAAATTTCTGATCAAAGAAAATGTTAACAACCCTAAATGTGTGTTCAGACAGCAATTTTTATTCCACTGGATTGTTCATTCCAAACAGCCAGTGTAACTGTAAGCTACAGTAACTAGAAATGGATGTGATGTATGTGGTGGGAGTTTACCCGGGCAAATTCCCATCATATCCTTCCATTTGCTTTGTATGCCGCCTTTACAATTTGCTTCACCTTCTGCCTGAACACACAGTACAAGTCTGACAATGCATTCAATGTCAACTCACCAATACGGGACACTTTTTCAATGGTCAATGCTAAGAAGATATTTCCATCAGTACTCAGAAAGTTCTCAGGTTTGAAAACCAGCTCTGTTTGTCTGTGGGAAGTCACAATTTTGTGAAATACTGGCACCAGGTGTTCCCATGTGTCCCCCCCCAGATTTCCTATGTTTTAATATTCTAACTGTATAGTAAAAAATGATAGGGATGAATCAACCTCTCTTATGTAGTATCAACACATAACTGTTCATAACGAGCCTTACAAAGTTAAGATTTATATTATTGTGTTAGAATGCTTAAGATTTTACAAGTATGCCTAATAATAAACTGGTAACTCATACTACGCGATACCAGTTAATTATGGCATTATTTAGATTCATTTGTGCAGTAATTGATTTCCCCATTAGCAGCTTTCCTCAGATGTGTAAATTAAGGAAATCTCCACCCCCCCCTCTTCTTCTCACCATCATGGACGACCAAACTGACTGCGAAAAAATTGTAAACTAATTACATTTAAATCCTTTTAAAAAAAAAAAAGTGTCTGGCAAATACATGTGTGTTACCTTGGTTTAAAAATCAGGTGAGCATTGATTCCACAAGGACATTCCAGTTACATGGCAAAAATCAATTACAGCTAAGTTGAAATCTTACTCAGTCTTTCAGTCCTGTAGGGCCCGGACTCCTTTCCCTTATTTTCTTCTCCATCCTCATTTTCTCCTCTCTCTGTCCCAACACATCTGGTACATCTATTTCAGGTGTGCCCTATTTCTTCTACCTTGTCTCATGACACTTAGAAAAGTCCTCAGTAATATTTTAGCAGTAGAACTAAAATTCAGATACAGAAAAAGGATTCAGATAGGACAATGAGCACATTTAACCGGGAAGGTATTAAAACATGTAAGGTTGTTGTATATAAAAAAAAATCCCTTATTGATCCAATATCCAGGTTTTTGTACCTTGGGAAAGTACCATTAGGAGTGGTTGCCTATTGATCATTCTCTGTCCATCTGTCAATGTCAGCATCCAGCATCTTAAAATTAAGCTGATTAGACAAGTGGAGGTGTTTATAATTAAAGGACAAAACATCAAACAAGACAATGCTACTCAAAACTATTTGTTTGTAGATCTGCATGAGCGTTTTAAATGGATGAATAATATTGTGTCTGTTGGTGTACTTGTTCACTGTGTGTTTTTTGCCTGCTAAACATCTGTCTATGATCAATGGATATTGCAGTCCTTTTGCTGTGGGCAGAGAAGCAGGTCTGCAGGCAGAGAGGCAAGTAAAAAAAAGCAAGAAAATGAGAGCAAACTGGCAGTGAGGGAAGGAAGCTGACAAGGAGTCAATGCAGCAGAATTTTAGCCAGGCAGGAGGATTAGTTCGGAGAACTGCTATGCTTCTGTATCAAATTTTTGGCTTCGTCACAGTCCCTACCTTTTGAAATATAGCTACATTTTTTTGATCATTTAAGCTAATATGTGTTATTTGTGTGCCTTCATGTTTCAATATTCATAACTGTGTTTCCCACGCAACCTGAATAGCTGTGTAATACAAATCAACCCTTCAGTTAATTAGACAACGCAGCAGCTTGGGAACAAGAGACACACACACACACGCACGCACGCACGCACGCACGCACGCACACAGCCTTGTCTTGTTTGGCTCAAGAACTTTCACAGCCGCTCACAAAGCCTCCTCATAGCACGCTGTCATTTCCCTTTAACTAAAGTACATATGAGCTGTGGTCATGGCCCACAAGGGGACTAACAGCTATAATTAAGTACATCATTAGTAATTTAAGGCACGGCTAAGTCATAGGAATAGATTTCCTAAAGGATTTGTGCTGCTTAGTTGTTCAGAAACAGAAAATCATCATGAGATTTTTTTTTGAAGAATAGATAACCAACCAGTGTAGCAGGCAAATGCCCAGGGCAGCGGAGTCTTGTGGGCTACAATCCCCAAATTTACTGTGGTGTAAATTAGTTTGGGGTCATTTAATTGAATATGGGAGGTGCCGTGAGCCTAGTTTCATACCTTTTCATACCTCATTGGACCATCCGCTCTCAGCACATGCTACTCTGGGAAAATCAACTAAAAACAATGTCCCAACCATTTGTACACTTTCTGGTACAGAAATTGAAGAAGTGTTATATTACGAATACTTGGGTATT
>NC_045741.1:13894353-13894494 GCF_008692095.1 Etheostoma spectabile
ACATTGCATGTCCAGGATTTGGTTAAAAAACTGAAATTGAAGTTAGTTTTTTTGTTTAGAATCAAGTCCTGTTTATCATTTGAATCACAAAAACAGCTAGTAAATGCAACATACTTGTCTGTCTTGGACTATGGTGATATT
>NC_045741.1:13894504-13902597 GCF_008692095.1 Etheostoma spectabile
TGCATTCAACCTCCCAGTGTCTTCATGTTTGGACACTGTGTTTCATGGAGCCTTGAGATTTAACTTAAAATCTCTCACTCATCATTGTTTGCTGTATTCTTGGGTCGGGTGGTTTTCCCTCTCCATTCGGCGTTGGATGCAGTGGCATCTTTTTATTTATAAGGCAGTATTAGGACTTTTTCCTCCTTATTTGAACACTTCCATCCTCCCGAGGTCTGCAGGGACGTATCACCTGCGCTCACAGGATTTGTTTTTATTGACAGTCTCTAAAGCCCGCGCTGACTTTGGCAAAAAGGCTTCTAATTTTGCAGCACCATCTGCATGGAATCAGCTTCTGAATCAACTAAAGTTGAAGGAGTTGGTCTCACTTTATTCTTTTAAAGTCTTTCTTTAAAGGACCTTGCAGAAAGGCAGTCTGTATGTCACTGTTTTTAAATTGATTTAGGACCCAGGTTTTTTATAATGACATTGTTGTTTGAATATGAGTGAAAGTGTGTTTATGTATTTACCTGTAAGTGTCTCTGTCTATTTGAAACCCTGCGGCTAACACTTGCTGGGACACTCTTGTAAAAGAGATTTTTAATCTCAAGGAGTTTTTTATCCTGGTTAAATAAAGGTTTGAATGAATGAAATTACCTCTGATTCTGATTTGTTTGTCTGGTCTTGTGCCCATTGACGGCTGCTTCCTCTGGTTTGAAAAACAGATGACTAATCAGAGTTGATTATGCGGGATTCAGAATGAAGATGTCTTCCTGTGTAGATATCTAGCTACCTAGCTACAACCATGAAAAATTAGACAGAAATGTTGACAAATGTGTATGGGATTGATGCACCTCACGTTTGTCTAATCAGCTGCCGGTCGGCGTTCCTGGTCCCTCCCCTTTCCGCTTTGTAGTCCAGATGGCACCCGTTTACTGCAAGAAGGGTCCATTGTTCCACTCTGAACTTTTTGGCCATTTTTAGGGGATCATCCGTGTACTTTCAGTGCATTGACTTTTTGCGTTATCTACACTATATACTTAAAACAAAGTGTTTTGAAGTGTGCAAGTAGGTGGTTTGAGACACAGCCTAAGTTCTAAGCTTTTTTTGAAAAACTAGTTTTTGCAGTTTAGTATAAAATAATTCAAGATACTTAACATTTTACGCTAACAGGAAATTATACAATACAGACAGGGATGCACCGAATCCAGGATTCGGCATCAGATTTGGCTAAATATTGGGCTTTTTGAGGGGTTCGGTTTCTGCTGAACCTTAGAATTTTTTTCTGCCAAAACAAACCCTACGCTTCCACTATGCACGCTATGCTGGTTGACGCAATGACGCCGCCATTGATCACAGAAAGCTGTTTACGTAGTTGGACCGCTCAATGCAGTAGGCTGTGAGAAAGTCAAAATGGAACTCGTCAGCAGAAAAAGTGTTGTTTGGCACTACTTTCAGTCAAAAGAAGGCAATTCAAGTCAAGCTACATGTTCAATTTGCAATGCCTAATTGTCTTGTGGTGGCAAGGACCCTAAAAAATACACAACCTTGCTGCTGTTAAAATATTTGTGTATAAAACATCTGAAAGAATATGAGTTGTACATGAAGGAATCTACAGACCAAAATGCAGCAACTTCAGGTATGGCAAAGGAAGGGCAGTCATAGCACAGGATGTTGTTTACTTCATTAATGTGTTTACTGTGTTAAAGCACTGAGGATGGGAGTAGGATTCGGTTTCGGATTTGGCAGAATCTTAACCAGTGCATTCGGTATTCAATAGCTTGGATTTGTTATTAAGATGACCTGTAGAAGGCTCTTTGATAATATTCCTTTCTTTCCTCTCAGTACAGACTGTATTCTCTCTCTGCAAGGGTGTGTAGACCACAAAATGTCCTTGGTGTGAGTCTGCAGGATATCCAAGGGGATCTAAATGAACTATTTCCAAGAATAACCCTAAAGATCAGGAAGCTGTTCTGTTTTGAGGCTGTACAGTAAACAGTATCGTTTTCTATTTTCATTTCTTAGAATCTGCTCCTTGCCCACAGATACAAAAGTGTGTGTGGATAGAAAACACACAAACAACGCCCAGTAAGTTTTTTTATTACTGCCTGCTTCTCAGTTTAATGATGCCATCGTTGTTGCCCTCCCATCACTTTGAGTCATGGGGTTTTTCTCTCGGGTGAAGAACAGTAAACACACAGTGTGGACCTTTTTTTTCCTTCCCATGTGTCCCTCCTTCTCTTGCCTCTGCCTCTTCACTAATTTTATCTCTTCCACCCTCCTTCTCTTTTCTTTACATCTGCGCTTTTTGAAAGAGACAGAGTAGTTTCTATATTTGTGTTCATGGTCCAGTGTATGCAAAGGTAAGAGGGAGTATAACGAATGAAATAGGACACTTTCAGCATGAAATGATTCTGGACACCTTTGTTACATACAATGTAGTGAAATTCAATCTCTGCATTTAACCCATAAGCATTGGGAGCAGTGCACAGCCACACAAAGCATCTGGGGAGCAACAAAATTGTATCAACTATCAGATATTTTGCTACATGTGATGGTTTACCTTTTGAAAATATTTTATTCAATGGATCAGTCAAAAACTGACATTCTGGTGAGATTGTTTGTTCTGTACACCGTTTCATGATATACTATATCATTATCATTCAAATGGCGCAAATGGCATTCATTGTATGCTTAAAAAGTAACAATTTCGATTTATCAATGGCGCAACGACTGATTTTGCAAGTGCAACTGCAGGTGGACGCTCAGGCTGTCACCCCCCCCCGCCCCACCCCCCAAAATCATCAGTTTGGATAGCTGTAATTGCATATTTCCTCTGGACAGCATGCATTTGAGAGACACAGAGAGTGAGAGAGAAATGGCATGTGTGTGAGAAAGTGAGAGCTAATGGTACAACACACTGATGTTTACAGTCTATGAAATACAATCATTTCTAGCGAAATAATGTAATGATTGTTAAGACGACATCCTTTAATTTTTAATGGGGGTTGATATAGCTCATGTAGCAGGTTTTGTGCCCATAAGATTTCAGTTTTAGGGTGGAAGACTTGGGCAGCCTACATCTGCAGTCTGAGTGCTCAGCACTCAGTCAGGGAGCACAGCAAGACAGAGAAACGGACAGATAAGACAGACCGATAGGCCAATACAGACGTGCAGCGAGAGCACACTAGGAGCAATACGCCTGAATATTAATTAATGTTTCACTGTGGAAATCGTCATATGCCAATTCGGTAGACATAGCCAAACCCTACCAGGAACTATCCATATGGTCTATCCCTCCCTCCTAGAAGTGAATTTGTCAGACTGGCCCACACAGCAAATAAGTTTATCATTGAGCTATCAATGATGCCAGGCTGCTGCTATACCTGCTCCTGATGTTAATGACACCTCTCTGCTATGGGACTGTTTAGTCCGCTCGACCTGCCCAGTCAGCAGAAAAAAGTTTCTGTGAGTCAGCAAAACTCACTGCAGCCCTGACAGACCAGTCATTTGACTGGCTGGAAGGCTCGATGATATACTGTCTGAAGCAGGGGTGGATTGTTTTTAGCTTTACTTTTGACAGCTTCCTGATTTATGGCAGCTACATTGTGTAGCGTATTGAGCTGGATCCTATGCAATATGTATTTTGATTTATTTACTGCATTTTTTGCAGGAGACTTAATCAATTAACTTTTTGAAATACTGTTTACAACCGTGTCAAGATGTATAACAATGCTTTCAAACAAAACGGCAAAAAATAAAAACAACAATGTATGATCGTTTAAAGTTAGAATACAGGATAATAAACATGCTATGGATTAGATAATAAAAAAGAAGAAATACAATGAAGAAACCAGGTAAAATTAGTGCATAGTTAAAAGCATTTACAATCAAATGTTCTGAAATAAAGCCTTTGAACAGCCTTTTGCAGGTAATTCCATGTATAATTTACACTGTAGGAGAATTAATTTTTTCCTAGTTCAGTTTTGAGTAATGGAATGTGGAGAAATAACCTATTCTGTGAGTTAAAAGTAATGAAATATATGGTGGAAGCATCTGTATTTAAGCTTTATAGATGAATATAAACCACTGCTGGTCCCACCTTACAGCCAGTAAAAATGGCAGTGGTTGGTGCTGTAAGGATCACCACTTAGGCAGCAGCTTTTCCATATGTAACATCCCCATAATCCAAAACAGATACAAAATATTGATTAGACAATAATTTCTCTATTGTGAATGGGGAAGCAATTCTTATTTCTGTACAGAAGACCAAGTATTGCTCTCAATTTAGTAATCAGAGCGTTAATATGATGCTTGAAGTTAAGATGTCCAGCCAGATGCCAAGGTATTTATACTGTGGCCCTCTATATGCCATTTGCCAAATGATTGTTAAAAGATCGGGCATGAGTAGCCTTGGTGAACAGCAGCATCATTTGGTTTTGCCTTGAGTTAAGAGTTAACCTGAAGAAGCTATTTGCACGCGACATTAACTCCCAAAAATCTTCTTATCTTGGGCAGTTATTCAAATGTCTTATGTGAAGTTAGATCTGAACTTCTACAACAGTCCTCTTAATCAAATTAGATACAGTATTGAGTATAAAGCCCTGTGCTGTGAATGTGTCCTTTCATACTTCATACTAGTTAAAGACTCTTGCTGCCTTTTACTTGTTGTGTAAATTCAATCGGTTTGTTTTTACAAAGATGCCGATTTATCTTTACTAATAAAATGTTGTATTCATGTTAATGTATATTTTCAGACATTCAAATTTTTGAAAAATCTTACTTTCAAAACATTGGCAAACATTAATTTGGAGGCCTTCCTGCAGTAACTCTGGGGACCTCCTATAGGTCACAGACCCCCTTGAAGAACTCGCAGAGAAGCACTCACAACTCTCCAACTCATTGTATGGACCTATGGGTCCAGCAGGTTGACTCCACTCTGTTTTGGAGGGAGCATGGTTTGAAATGGAGACAAAGCAACAACAAAAAAGTAATCATGACTCAAGTTATACATGCAAGTATAAAACAAATGTGGACATCTCAGAGTGACCAGAGTGCTCATATGCCCGGATTTGTGAAGCCAAGAGAAGCATAATTCCAGCTTTGTCTTTTCTCTTTTGTTATGCTCAGTTCTGCTCTGCTCAGTACCTTAGTTTCATATGACTGAAGGGCCGTATTACAGAGCAGGAATGTCCTCAGACACTGGATCCAGTCTCAGTCAGTCGGTAAGGGCAGATTTGACAAATAGCCAGAACTAAAGGCACCGCTAGACTTTGCCAGAGAATGAAGCACTGTATCATAAATCCTGAGCCAAGCTGAGCAACACTTCACTTTCCTGGTCACACATATGTTGAAATTGGGAAAAAAAAAAAAAAAAAAAAAAAAAAAAAAAAAAAAAAAAAAAAAAAAAAAAGTCTAGAAGAAGCATTGGTAGTGGGCAGTGGTATCAAGTTCTGCATTCACAATCTCACTTAGGTAAAAGTACAAAATTAACAGCATCAAAATTTTATACATTATACAGAATGGAACCGAGAAATCAATAAAGGCTAATATTAAATGACAATAATGCATAATCATTTATTTGTTGACTATGATTTGTATTAATAATCTGAATCTGCAAAGTATCTCTAAAGGTATCATGTACATGTAGTGGATTAAGAATTAACAAAATTGCCTCCAATGTAGAAGTATAAAGCATAAAATATAATTTTTTTTTTTAAATACTTCAAAACTGTTCTTAAATGCAGTACTTGACTAAATGACTTCCATGTAAATTACTTTTCACCACTGGCATTGGGAGAGGGGTCAGATAATTTAATTGTTGTCTTGTTTGTCTTTTCATTTTGACATGGCTTTTTCTGCCTCAAATTTATTCAAAAATCAGAATTTTGGTGGCTTTTTTAGGAGAAATGTGATGTTTCTGAAAACATCAATCATATTTTTTTAAATCAGAAGTAAACAAACCACCGACAGCTCAGTGAGTAATGTGTTCATCCAGTCAGGTATAGATGGGGGTTAATGCTGATCACAAAGAGACAGTTGTCAATCCTTGCATTATATTCATATCACAATGAGGAAAGCAAAACTTGTGATGTTGATGTCAGAAATTCCTTGGTTCTTGACTTTGAGGTTTAACAGACCCGGTTTTTCTCCCTTAGAGCCTGTCATTATGGATAAAATGTTGGCAACAGTGCATTTAGTTCATGAGGAACCTTGAGCTCCTTGAGATCCCTTGTTGCCTTCTAGGCTCTCACTCCTGTCTGTAGTCAACAGTCAAAAAATGGTGGCTTGTTGGCCAAATGTGCCTTTTGGTCCAAATTATTTAGCTTATTAGTAAAATCTGAAATTGTCCTTAATTGAGCTGCATCGAAATTGACTCTAGATTATTGCATTCATTTCAATCTAACAAACTTTTTTTCCCCTCACCATTTTCTAACAAAAAAGAAAATATTAATTCAGACACAAATGAAGGTTCATAATTGTATTTTGAGGTAGTACCAGAATAGGTTTACATGGTGTCATTTTCAAAAAACACCTTATTTTTGTTGTACATTTCTGCAGCTCCCCTTTTCACCCTGTATGCTGAGCTCTCTGTTTTGGCTACCGAGTGAGGCATCACACTTCTATCCCATCTTTGTTTGGAGTCGCACATGCGCAGAAACGAGGTACTGCACAGCGCTACTAGCTAGAAGCTAGCGCTGTTACCAAAGGTTTTGGCCCGAGATGGCCCTGTTGATTCTGACCAGCTTACCCGAAAACACCCTGAATCCCAGAAAAAGTGATTTTGCTGTTCATAATTTGGGCACTTTAACATATTGATGTCCCCAAAAGGAAACTTTGGCAACATTGGTTTTATCTAAGAAGATACATTTCTTTGTTTTGTTAATGTCACTTCAATTTTAGCTGCCAAATGGATGCAACAAACACACTGGACCCACACACATCATCATCTCTCATATAATAATACTACTACTACTACTACTACTACTACTACTACTACTATACTATACTACTACTACTACTACTACTACTACTACTACTACTACTACTACTAATAATAATAATAATAATACCAATAATACATTTATTTATAGAGTGCTTTCCATCAAAGTGCTTTACGGCAAGAATACACTTTAAATACAAACAGTACAAAAAATGTAAAATCGAGACAGTAAAAAGTAAATAACACTATACAAATAGATCAAAGATAAATTAGCATTTAGGACTCATACGCAGCAGTGAATAAGTAAGTCTTAAGCTTCAATTTAAAGACCCCAATTCAACATGCCAATCTAATATCCTACATCATAAATGATCGATACTTGGCGTCTGTGTATCAAGACAGTATTGCCATGGAAAAAATACTATGTTGTATCGTTTTTATTTCCCCCACCCCTAAATGTCTCCAATGTGTCAGTGTCTTAAATTTATCTACAGTAAGAAAACATTTAAGATGAACTACTATTCAGGCCAAGTTTGCACTGATGCTATGGCAAAATGAATTAATTAGTCACAGTTCTTTAAATCCAGATTTGTTTATTGATTGGATTATTGTTTTTGCCAGAAAATATAAAACCGGTAAAATAGTACAGAATAAATATGTGTCTCCACAACACACGTAAGCCTGCAGTCTCTCCAGCAATGGACATGGCTGAAAGAATTTAACCTTGGCTGAACTTAGTTCTTGACCCATTTTAATGTTCTTTCCTAAAGACCTTTGCCACCTTTGCTTGAATACACATTTTAAATTGTTTTAGAGTGGGAACGCTTGGATGTCAAATATACTGCAAATGGTATTTATCGAAATTTGTTTTGCTTTGAGATTTGAGGGTGAAGAACCGCACACCTGGTTTTAAAGATCATAAAGTTCAGTGGCTCTGACAACCCTAATAATAATAATAATAATAATAATAAACCGTTTGAGGAAGGCAGGAAAAAACAGAGCAATGTTGGCGTTTGATTTGCTGGGATAAAATTATATTTTTTTCTGCTGCTTACCATCCCCCTGAACAAATTTCAACAGATCCCCCACAGCTTTCAGTGGCCTTCAGAAGTCTTCATGAGAAAGTTGTCCCTGTACAGATTTTACTCCCCCCCGTACCCACAGCCCCCCC
>NC_045741.1:13902607-13910946 GCF_008692095.1 Etheostoma spectabile
CCCCCCATTCCCCTCATTGTCATGGTAATGAACTCCATCGCCCATGACGAAAACGGTCAACTTAATTGATGAAAAAGAGATCACCAAGAGGGGAGAGAAGGGGGGTTTGCATATATCAGACATGAATGATTTTTATTCACTGAAGGCTTAAGGAATACATTACGGCACTTGAAGACACTTGAAGAAGACCGTCAGTGGGTTTGCTGCTCTCATGTTATGTGCTATCAGATTGTTATCATGACTCAATGTCCACAAGTACCAACTCACAGCTGTTTGTTCAATCTAGAACCTGGACACTTAAACATGCACAAGTGTAATTCTGTATCCGAGAAGAGGGACTTATCAGTGTGGTCACACTCATTTCAGTTGTATTCCACCTTCCAGTCTAAGGCATGTGTTCCCTCAAGTCTTGGATCTGCTCCAATCCATATATTCTTTTAATGGGAGTTATTCATAAATCTGTAAACAGCATATTCATTGTTGTTAAAGGGTAAGGCTGGAGATATTCTATAGTGTTGGGATTTTTTTAACAAAATCCCAGCATGAAGGCACCAAAACCAACAGTGGGTTTGTCCATCTCTCAATACTTTCTGACTTTTGTACCCTGTCTGTGGAACTCAGCCCCAAGCCCATTTATTACGAATGAACACAAACACTTTAAAAGTAGGACACAATATATAATTTCATTTTTTTAAAGGCTCAATTATTTTATAAAACAGCTGACCACAGTAGTTTTTTTTAGCTAACATTTCTAAAACAGGAGGAGTAAGGAGTAAGAGTATTTTCTGCTGCAGAGTGATACACATTTAATGAGTATTTAAAGAAGCAGGATGGTGTATGTGGGATTGGCTCAAAGAAAACTCACAATTGTTTAATGTTTTAAGATCATATCATATTCAGTAAGTGAAAAACAAATTATTGATGCATGTCAATTAACTAAGCAAACATTGTCGTTCTCTTGTATACTTCCCAGTATTGGATTCATCCGTCCTCAACTGAAGAGATAATTGCTTGAAAGGTTTGCCAGTAAATTACATGAGTTGTGGGTATCTCTATATCTCAGCAATGTGTTTCTTCCTAAAATATGCTGCTTTTGTATGCCTGGGTTATACTGGAAAAGAAATGTTTTGTGCAATGTGTTAACTGTTAAAAATCAAAAGTTTTTATATTTGTATATTTACAATGGCCACACTGACTGAGGACTGCAGGTAAATAGACAGTTATTGTTGTGAGGGGGAAACACAATATTGTTTAAATATGGGGAGAACATTGCACATGTTCATATTAGCATGTCTTGCCTGGAAGGTCCTCATAGTTTTGCACTTGGTTATAACCAGGAAGAGTGGCATAAATAGTTATGTAACAATATTTAAAAAAGAGACGGCGTGAAGTGGGTGTGAATGTTGGACCCCTCCCCAATCCAATGTTGGACGAAGGTATTTGGCCCTCTGACAAACACTTCTGATGAAGTATTCTGGCAGCTTTAGAGGTGTCAAAACTGGAAACTTGACAGTGGCATAAAATGGTGGTTGGATGTTGACAATTAGAAACTACTTTATGGAGTCTTTGAGAGCAGTTTTCATGACAAGGTCATGAGTAAATTTGCAAAAGTAAAGATAATATGCTAAACCGCTAAAGTTCTGCTGCAATAAAGTTACATGATATTGCTCAGAGCACAGACTTCTTATATTTGATTGTTCAAATATTTAACAAGACTTTTTACTGACATCATTATCAAATACTGTTTGCAAAACCATTTAAGCACTATTTTAATATTTGATCGGTGGACAAGCTGTATTTGCTTGCATCTGACAGACGTGTGTGTGTGTGTGTGTGTGTGTGTGTGTGTGTGTGTGTGTGTGTGTGTGTGTTGTGTGTGTGGTGTGTGTTTGTGTGTGTGTGGTGTGTGTTGGGTGTGTGTGTGTGTGTGTTGTGTGTGTGTGTGTGTGTTTCGTCCCCCTTACAGTGGCGGAGGTAGAGTTTAAACAAAAGATGTCTGCCCATGCCAGTGAAGTAGGGGAGATGGAACATGAATGATAGAAAACAACTGATTATTGGGTGTTTCATGCTGAATTCAGTGTAATTGAGCTTAACCATAATTCTGTAAATTAAATGTAAAGCATTGACAGATGGTTCTGTTTCAGAATGATGTAACTTGCCTCCCTCAACAAATAAGATGTCAACCACCACCCTGATAAAAATGCAATGATTAGAATTGAACTTGGGATGCTTACAACATTGAAAATGATTTGATAAAGTCAACTTCAACACGTCTTTCCAGAAACGTTGTCCAAATAAAACACCTTTCAGTGACATTTACCGTGTATTTTGATAACTGACCTTTTAAAAACAGAAGACCATAGCAATCTCCGAAGGTGCAAATATTTTGCCCAATGTGACAAATTTTAGGTTGACTGACAAACAACACCAACCTGAAAGATATTCAGTAAACTATCATATAAGAAAAAGACATGAAGCAAATCCTTACAATTGACAAGCTGGCTTTTTGTTTTCAAATCTAATCTGCACAAAGGGTTATAAACTTTATTGGACTCAATGTAGGAAATGTTTCGGTCCCACTGGATGGGGCGAAAAAACATTGTCGTGTGTTGCCTTTTCTCTGTGGAATATGCTGTCTATTGTCTTATACATTATGGGAAAAAGCTACGTCCTAAATCTGACCGTCATTGTCAGCAATGTTGCTTTAAAGCTTGAGCTTGCTTGGTGTTTTCTGTCAGATCTTGTCATCAACCTGTCTGAGACGCCTCCCAAAACAACAGTTTCTCTATCCGACCACTTGGAGTTTACAGTCCAGTGACTGTGTCTTTGCTTTGCATGCTAACTATGTAGGTAGTCTGTGTGTGTGGTTTAGGGTGGCTCTTCCTTGGCATTCCAGCCATTCCCCTGGTACCTGGGAAATGGTCTGTTCCCCCTTCAACATGGTATTTTTAGGTCCTGAGAAGCAGCTGTTTGTGTCTCTGTCTGCACAGACGGCCCGACCGTCTGTTGACTGAAAAATGTGGCAAGGCCCAAGAAGCAAATGGTCTATTTGTAAAAGTGCTGCATCAGTCAGGCTCTTTTTTGGATTATGAAGACTTAAGTTAACAGATGTGTAGGTTTGTGTGATTACGACAGCTGTAGTCTGTGTTAAAGCTAAGCAGAAATTTCAGGGTGCGCAACTTTTCAATGAACAACGTACTACTGGGGTTTTCTCACATTTTATTGATTCCTGTTGGCCTTTGACAAATGTACAGCAAACAACAAGGCGATTTCCAATGGAGTGCAGTAATGGAATCTTACAGTAAAATGTCAGCAGAAACATGTCCAGTTGGGTTTCATCAAAGCCATTGTTTAAACCAGGGATCTTCAACATGGGGTCCTGGGCCCCTAGGGTGTCCTCAGAGTCAATGTAGGAGGGGGAGGGGGGGGCTCCAAATTAATTTTTGAAGGTTTTTTATTAAAATATTAGTAAATTTTAATTCCCATTTTTTCAGTTAAGAGATGTGTGTTTTTTTATTCTCTATATGACAGGAATATGAAACAACAGACAGGAATATGAAATGGTCAAATGTATTTTCAAAAATGGAAACTAAACTCAGTGTGTGTAATTAAGGGGTGGGAATCTCTTGGCACCTTTTGATTCCAATTCAGAGGCCAACGATTTGATTCTAAACTGTTTATCGATGCAAAAATTTCTTTATGTACATTTCCATGTGTGTTTAAAAAATATACATATACATCTAAGTTTGTTAGATTTTGATATATACAGTATTTGTCACAAGTTTTAATGAAATGTTTTGTCCACTGATGTTTTTATTTTGTAGTCATTCCATGCTTAAGCCTTAAACATGCTTGGGAAAGTCACCTTCTCTCACAGTAATCTTCCATGTCAGAGGCTCAGTCATGTTCAAAGGTGGAGAATTGGCTTCTTAGAACATGAAACATGAGGTGGTCAGATGTAATGTGATAAAGTAGATAAGCAGCCTATATGTGTTTAGCCTAATTATTTTATGTATGTCTTATTAGATCGTGTATATGTACAACTTTTTTTTTTTTTTTGCACACTTGCCTAAACTCTAAGTTGTTGTCCATGATCCCATCCTCTTTCAGTCACTCTGATTTGTACATGCCTGGTGAAATTAACTTTTAAATAAAAATCAACACATTTACATTTTTTATAAACGATTATTCATTCATCAGAATTGAGCATCGAATCGTTCTACAGAGAATCTCGATACATCTAAGAATTGATTATTTTTACCACCCCTAGTGTAATGTTAGTCAGTAAATCAGTTGTGTCTATTTATGTATTGGTGCATCCATTCTCAGCCTGCCAGGACGTTAAGCTAGACGTATATACACAAGCACAAGATGATGTTACTATCAGGATTTTTCCTCATTTTAACTTTGATTGTTGCATGTTTATTTCTCCCTTTTTATTAAGTGCATAAAAACAAAACAGAAACTAAAACTGTACTTGGTTAGTGTTCGTAGGGGGTGATATATAAGGGGTGATGATGGACTGTGTACCTTCTTTAGCTCAAAATCTGTATATTGTTGTGTGGTGTGACAGTGAGTGATGACGAAAAATTTAGCACAGACTGTGCCAAGTTACCTATAATGTTAAATTATTATTATTATTATTATTATTATTATTATTATAAAGCTTTTTTTTGCCAAATCATATTTGGTTCAAAACTTAAAAGAAAAAAGATTAAAACTGAAACAGGCCTCTATGTTCATGATCTATATATTATATTACTATATTATGGTCAGCTGAGAAACAAAAACATAATTATTTTATATTTTTAAGCCTAGACACTGCAGGAAAAAACTTATTCTTTTGTGTACTGGTCAAGTTCGACATTTTGGGCTATTTTGCTTCCATAACATTGTATTTCTAATGGAAAGAAAACAACAAAAATACACATTTCTGTGTTATTGTTACTACACTTTATACTTATTTTGATATGTATGATTCAAGGTATAGGATGCTAAGGATTTGATCAGATATTGTGTCTGTAAATAGTGGTTTCCAATAAAATTATTTTGACTATATATATATAATTAAAGGCCATTTTCTTGAACTTAGTTTTTTGTGAGCCAGAAATCTCCACTTCAGTAGCACTTACACCAAAGTTTCCACTTCATTGATACAATATCAATCAATCTATATCATAGTGTCTATAGTCTGATGGTTTTTAAAGAGGGGTTTGTTCATAATTAGAAAATGTCTCATTTGCACATTTAAAAAATATATTTTCAGTAAACATGTAATACAAAACAAATTGTCTTGATCTAAGTAATAAACTGGGGGTTCATGGTTGCACCTATTAGTTTAAAATGTTATCCTAATCATCTGTTGTGTCTTTCCTTAAAGTAAAACTTTAATTACAGTACAGTATACTATAGCTCCCACAATTTTTATAATAAACCAATTGGGTCTCTACACACAACTATAAGGTCTAGTTTTGATGTCAGTTTTGATAAAGCTTATAAAAACAATACACATTTGTTTCTTGCATGTTATTAAATTATTTCCAACTTTAAAAAGAACTCTAAGCTGGTTTCTTATGCATGTTTACAGTGCTGTAAGTGTTGAATGTGTTGAATGTGACTGATAGTGAAATGTTTCCTGGTACTACTAATTAGTCTGACTGACATTCTTGAGAGTGTCAGTGGTGAAATGTAATAAGTCAAAATATATGTAATATTGCTGTACTAAATCACCAAATGACATCCCTGTCTTCAACGTTCTAAGATTGGTTTAATGTTCCTCATGTGGGTGCTAACAGACACTGTGTTTTAACTTCTACCTTGGCAGGGGGAGAAAAACGCCGGCTTTGACGTGCTCTACCACAACATGAAGCATGGCCAGCTGGCAACCAAGGAGCTAGCCGAGTTTGTCCGTGAGAGGTAAGTTTTGTGTGTATTTGTGAATATGTGTGGGAGATGGTGCTAGTGATGGGACTTGGGTGGAGAAATTCTATATTCTTGAGTCTGTATACTTGGAAGGAAAGATGAGACTGTGCCAAGGTGAAATGTTCAGAGATGATAAATGAACTGTTTTGGAGTTCATCTCTCGCTGTATCTAACAAGTCTTTCTTTGTTAAAACTGCTTCAGTTGTCCCACCGCTTTGATCTGTGACCCCTGTCCTCACTACAGTGCTACTTTTGAAGTGCACAATCTCTCAAACACTCAAACACATACAAACCTAAAAAGGTAGATTATCCCTCAGAACTAGAGATTTATATTTTATCCACGTTTGCATCTTTGTCCTTATCTTCCTTATAATTAACAAGCTCTACTCTGCAACACAAGAACAATTCTTTATTTGAAGGCTTATTTAATGGGTCAAAATGATGATGATGTTGACTTTTGCATGTGACGTAAGCTTTAGCCTGAGTCTTTTAGCATGATATCATGTACGTGGCCTTCAGGTGCAAATTTAAGACCCGGCTTATTAAAAGATTTTCCTTTTTATAAGAATCTGCTGTAAGCAATAAAAAGTCAGCCAGAGACAATGTTTCAACCGGCTCATCAGGGTAGCATTAGCTCAATTAGCTAGCTGACTGCAGCTGAACAAATCTGCTAGCGTCCGTTGCCATTTCTGCCCATCTAGACCCATTCTCTCATAAATTACTGAGCATTTATTGTAAAATGTTGTGCGAGAATTGAACCTTTCAGTTTCAGACAAGCTCACCGGTAGTACCTAAGGGGGGCAGTCAATTACCTAATTAAAATTGTCCTCTCAAGTTGGTTAGTTTGTTATATTAAATACTCTGTCCTCTAATTGGGAACTTATCAGTGAGTAAATTAAGAGTAGTAATGAGCTTCCCACAGGAGTTTGTGCTCTCACAGCTGGAAGTTAACACACACACAGAGCGCTCTGTCAGACTAGTGATATAATCCTGACATTGATTCAGAGCGCCTGTGCACATTCCTTGCAGGGAGAAATTCACTTCTCTGCTCGGACAGCAGTAGACAACAAATCAGCTGTCAGGAAATGAAATAGGGCCAATATGGGTTAAAAAAAAAAGCGTGTGATCCCACAGGACGGAGGAAAGGAAATTGTTTTGATAAATTTCCTCTATCTTTCTCTGCCGCCACTTGCCTTAAAGGACGTTTTGATTTAAGGCACCATATAAAAGTTAAAGTATAGCAACAACTACAACCACTTTCTCAAGGATTTCTCAGTTACTGCATGTTATATTCACTATAGTCATCCTGGTACTCAGTTTAATATATTGCTACTTCTTTCTAGTCGGGCACTATTGATTGTAGGGACACAATATACATCAGGCTTTGACTACAATGAGTTGAGGGTTGAAACAATTAGTTAATCAATTAGTGACCCAACAGAAAATTAATCAGGTCAAACAAAACACAGATACAGATAATCTGCATATTGCCATATATTTGTTTCATTTATGTTTGTCTGTTGTTTGGTACTGGGCAGGAAGTAGGCAGTTGGAGCTTTTTCTTATTGAAAACTGGGGCTAAAAACAACATTATTAGAGCAGTGACAGAGAATCAAAACTGTAAAATTGTGGGTTGCATAGCTAAACAATAAGGTGAAGCCTGATATACTATAAAGCGTCTCTGTGGAACTGAAAAGAGATGAAAATCGGAGTGATAATATCAGTTGTAGCCACTTTGAATACATTGGTAGATTGGAGTCAGTGTTCATTTTGTAGACTAAGAATTTAAAGACATCACTTTTGGTTTAATTGATTAAAGTAACAAAACCAAAAAAACTTTAATATATTCATTACCCCTTCTTTTGATGCAATTTGAGTTCCAACACAATGTCAGGATCACCTCTTTAAGACTAATTGTATGTTTTTGTATTACTTTTGATAGCAAGTTGTTCTGTTCACCCTCAGGATATTTGGATCAATGCTCCTTCCTTGTTTCTCTTCAGGGTCTACAGATGGTTATTAAAGTTTTATGCCCAGCCTCACAAAACAAGTCCATTAATCATTTAAACACGGCTTATAGCAACATTTACCCAACACTGATGAAAATGTATCTTTATCTGGCCGACTCTGATGGTGGATGCCCAGAGTTTGGGCCAAGGGAAGCTCTAGATAGAGAACAAAATATATGAGGCCATTAGCAGAGGAAATAGCCTTGTGATAAAGCTATTGGAGTACATTACTTTAACCAGTCTAAAAGTTTCTTTAGAATAATTTACATTTTAAAGAATGCACACAACATCACTCTTCCTGTCTTGTTACTGGCAATTCAGACTTTAGTAGAGAAACTAAAAAAGAGACATGCATCTGCACACACACACACACACACACACACACACACACACACACACACACACACA
>NC_045741.1:13910968-13911979 GCF_008692095.1 Etheostoma spectabile
CACACACACACACACACACACACACACTGCTTATGATAATGTGTGTGTGTGTGTGTTTGTTTTTACAGTGCTGCTATTGAGGAGACTTACTCTAAATCAATGAGCAAACTGGCCAAGATGGCCAGCAACGGAAGTTCATTGGGGTGAGTAATGCCATGTCAACACAGAACAGCAAAGCAACCTCACCCAACAGCCTTTCCTCAACCCAGAATTTATACTGTTGGAAGGTGTTTGTTACTGTAATTATACATTTAATGATCATATGGCTGCATATGAGATATGAATGAGTACCATCTGCCCCCTTTGCTATTTAGCATGTATGGTTTAATTCATATGTTGTATATAATATGACTTTAAAATTGTAAATGTTTTAATTATATTGTATATTATATGGTTTATAGTCTGGTTATCAGCAGATCAAGCCAAGCTCAATAGATTTGAGATTGAGCTTTGGTCTGGGGAGTCTGCTCTGTATTTTTCTGCACAAGAGCCGTGACCAACGGGCATAGTTCAAATAACTCTGTACGCATTTGGAAAGTCCTTCAACGAATCAGACCAACGATTCGGGTGACATAGAAGCAGCAGCGGCGTCAACGGGTTTGCTCCAATTTGGTGGTCGCCTCCATGTTGAATGTAAACAAGAAGCCAGTAGCTTGCAAGGTAGATAAGCTAGTTTGTGATTGGTTCCCACAAAATTGTGAACTGAAGCTGCAGAATTAAACGTTCCGGTTACCAGACTGAGCTGCAGGGCAAAATCAAATCGCTGGCAGAGTGGGCGGGGAATACCCGTTCTAATTGTTTTAATGAATTGCTGGATAAAAAAACAAAGAGTCCTGTGTGACCAAACACATTTCTGCCAGAGTAGGCCTACACGATTAATAGTTATAAAATCGCGATCTCGATCCACCCTGTTCACGATTTAATTTTTAAATAACTTTTTTTTTTTTAATGAGGGTTCTCATTTAATTTTACAAGCCAACTACATTACAAACACTACTACTTTCTTCTGTG
>NC_045741.1:13911989-13914325 GCF_008692095.1 Etheostoma spectabile
ATAGACTGTATAAAATAAGTTTTAAATCGCTGAAATGCTCTCCCTTCTCTTCACTGAAGCCTCTACATGTACAAGCTTGTGGTGATGCACAATGTGCTATAGGTGCCAAAAAAACATCTGTGTTTGGTACTCCCAATTTGTTTCGTGGAGGCCTATGCCAGAGTTAGAAAGTTTTTGGTTATCAGACTTGAGAAACAGATACTCCTGATGAAGCAGAGTTTTTAAAGATTATTTTTTGGGCATTTTAGGCCTTTAATTGACAGGACAGTTGAAGATATGAAAGGGGAGAGAGAGGGGGAGTGACATGCAGCAAAGGGCCACAGGCTGGATTCGAACCCGGGCCGGCTGCGTCGAGGAGTAAACCTCTATACATGGGCACCCGCTCTACCAACTTTGCTATCTGGGTGCCCGAAGCAGAGTTTTTAAATGTTAATCTCTTCAAAAAAACGTACCTAAGGATGTTTTTTGTTCATTTAAATTTCAATGTTGCTTATTTAGTCCTACTTCTCAGGGCTTTTAAATATATGAAAGGGAAGCTCAACGACGGCAGAAAACAAGTTTTTGCTGACCTCCGGTGGTATAATTTACATCACCCTCCATCCCTAACTGACTGAACCGGAAACTTTTTGTTTGCCAAAGCTCTGTTTAACAAAGTCTTGGAAAAGTAATGTTACAACATGGCCACAGTGTGACACCTAGTATTAGAGTACATTTTAAATGAAGACAGAGTTTGAACCAAGCATTCTCGTGTGTGTGCTTGATGCTAATGTATGTATTTCCCAGGACCTTTGCTCCCATGTGGGATGTGTTCAGGGTGTCTTCAGACAAGCTGGCCCTTTGCCACCTCGAGCTGATGAAAAAGATGAACGATCTCATCCGGGACATCAACAAGTACGGAGATGAGCAGGTCAAAGTTCACCGCAAGGTACGTACCTGGGATGAGGATGCTTTACCACTGTCATTGCCCTTCATCAAGCCTCTGTCATCCTGATCCACTTTATCTTGTGTGTGTGTGTGTGTGTGTGTGTGTGTGTGTGTGTGTTGTGGGTGGTGTGTGTGGTGTGGTGGGGTGTGGGGGGGGGGTGTGTGTGGTTGTGTGTGTGTGTGTGTGTGTGTGTGTGTGTGTGTGTGTGTGTGTGTGTGTGTGTGTGTGTGTGTGTGTGTGTGTGTGTGTGTGTGTGTGTGTGTGTGTGTGTGTGTGTGTGTGTGTGTGTGTGTGTGTGTGTGTGTGTGTGTGTGTCACCCAGACAAAGGAGGAGATGGTGGGGACAGTGGAGGCGGTGTAGGCGCTGCAAGTTCAGAGTGGCACTACAGAAGTTAAAGGAGGGTTACCAAGCCAAGTGCTTGGAGCTGGACCGGCTCAGAAAGGAGGGAGCTCCACAGAAAGAACTGGAGAAAGTTAGCCACTCTTCTCTTTTTTTAAAATTGTTTTCAGATTTACACATAACAGAAGCTAATCAAGTGTCCTTTCAAAGAACTGAAAGGGCTGGTTCAGATAAATTGGAAAAAGACACTTTTTCTTACTTACCGGTTGTTGTGTCAACCATGTGGATAGGTTTATTTGCTTGCAAGTGATGTTGAAGATAGTAATTATCAAATCCCTTTAATCAGTTTTAGAATTTTTCTTTTTATGGTTCTACTACATAACCTCGATCTATGATTAAAAACTTTTGACGAATAGTTCTTCTGTAGTGTGTTGTTTGCTGGTTTTCCGTTTCTTTGTGTCATTTGTGTTATGCGGTGCGTCTCCGGCGCTTTTGTTTGTGTGTTGCCTCACGCAGATTTTCCCGTTCTAGTGTTTCTGTCAGGGTTTTGAATTTGCTCCAACCTGTGGCATTTACTCATTTGTCATGTCTTCCCCCCTCTCCCCCTTCTTCACCTCGCGTCATACGATTAAACTGGCTAGAATAGGAAAAGCCCGAGTGTGTTTAAATTAATAATCTAATAAAAAGAAAAACAAAAAAAAAAAAAAAAAAATCAAGTTCCTTCCTGAGGCTATTTTGCAGAGGGACCGTTGCACTGTCCGATCGTGATTGGTTTAAAGAAATGCCACACGTTTTTCTCCCATCCCGGAATGCTGAGTGGGCAAGCCAGACCCTCCTCTGCAGCGCTGTGAATGAAGCTCTGGCAATGTGAGAATTTAAATACTGGCTGTGATATGATAATTTATGATTTAAATTATCCCAGTACAGTTTTTGGATAGCTGGATGTCAACTGGAACTTGACAGACTTCTGATTCAGTGTCCTCCATCAGTATTCTTTAGTAAGTTCTGGGATGTCATGTTTTTAGTGTCTGTCTTGTGACCCTAAAATCCATCATATGTATTTTTTTTTTT
>NC_045741.1:13914335-13932354 GCF_008692095.1 Etheostoma spectabile
ATGGGACCAGAGGGTCTGTTTATATTGAGGTTAATTCAATTAGATTTATCCTGTCTTGACAACTGGGGAGAACAACATTTTCTAACTGCATTGCTTGACGCTTTGTGAACAAATGGCAGTTCTTGTTTTGAAGGGTTGGGCTGATTACTGAAGGAAGTAGTTGTAATCATGGGGCAAAAATGATTCTCATTCACTCACTGAGCTATTCATTTTTATTTTAGTTGGTGAATGAGAGTATGTAGCTAAAGGCCATCATTTTCGTTTTCCTTTTCTTTCTCGCTAGGCGGAGCTGAAGTCTAAGAAAGCGGCCGAGTCATTTGCGCTGTGCATCGAGAAGTACAACCGCGTGGGAGGAGAGTTTGAACAGAAGATGAGCGAGTCCTCGCAGGTCAGCACTGACTCCAGCTGGGCCGAGGGCCACTTTTTTCTCTGTTTCTCTCTATCTCCCTGACTCACCCTCTCTGTAACCTACCACCGCAGAAGAACTCCATCTTATCCTTTCATTTCTTATCCTATCATGCCTTCCCCAAGAATGAAAACCTCAACCCCAGAGTCTTAAACACCCACTTGTTCGCTCAGACAAGCACATCCTGCCCCCCCCTTCTTCCCCCGCTTATTACTTTTAATCACTGCCTCCACACTTCGATGGTTACTGCTGCTGTTTCCATGGCAATCTTCAACAAACCTCAATAAGTGTCTCTGTGTTTTACATTTGAAATGATGACTGAAATCCTTGTGACCAATTATCTCTTGGAAAAGCTATGAGAGGGAAGATTGGTTATTAGCATGAAGGGGTATGTGGTTCCTGGCAGAAAAACGTGTCAAAAGATCGAGGGAGAAAATGTATGGACCAATAACAGATCAGTAAAGAAGAGTCTAAGATGCTTTTTATCTAACATAAAACCAGAAGAAATCACAAGATACATTTTTAAGGGCATTTTAATGCCTGTAGTTTCAGGTTTTTAGTTGTAGGTTTATTTTGTCTGGATCAAGGGAAAATAAAAGACACATTGTCTTTAGTTTTGGTCCAGCTGTGTTCATACTGCTTTTTACAAAAAGCTGTAAACAGGAAGTTACAAACCGACCGGTAACTCATTTATTGGACTACCTTGACAACATGGACCCTTGAGGTAAATCGAATGCCAGTGACTGACAGCAAGTTATGCTGCGCCTCATGAGTATGTTCATCTTCTCTGGCATTCACAAAGAGCTCACAAAAAAAACAGATGAATGGGACAGAAAGAGCCATTATGTACCACAATCTTGTAAACTGTATGTGGTGAGAGTTACTGTTTGGTTGCTCTCTTTGACTCACTTTAACAGTAATTTAATGTTTGAATTCATTCTGAAATCACATATTTACTATCACACTGTCTCTGACCCTCCTTGGTCCAGTTGCACCAAATTTCAATTGGCAGCTTTTACACCAGCCCAAAAGAACCGAAGCAAACAAGCAAATGCATCCGTTTTTATAACCGGATCAAACAGGTTAGGTATGAAAGCCCCGTAATATACTGGTTCTTAGAGCAACCGCTTCAATGAGTTTCAGGATTAAAGAGGTTTCCATTGACAGACTTATCCAGATGTAAGAGTTTGCTATAAAACCTGGGGTCATTCAGTGAATGCTGTAATAATACAAAAAACATAGTGGAGACCTGCAGCAGAGCAGAGATGAGGTGGCTTCTTAATGTGCCAGGGCCCAGTACATCTGAAAACTCTTATTTAAAAGAAGTCTTTATTTCTGTATCAGACTAATCTAAGGCCAAAATTAAGACTTGTCTAAAACTGCAAACCACTCTGAAATATTTTTTGTGAAACTGGCCCTTGGAGTCGTGGCAGATAGCAGATGGGAACAAAGTGCCCTGCTGTAGGCTGACAAAGAGTCAGTGGAGAATGTTTTATGTTTGCACTTGCTGCCCAGTTAATTTGAGAAAAGAAATTGGCTAAACTCAACTGCTCAATAATCACTTCTCAAACAAAAGCCAATGGCAGTATATCAAGATAATTCCCCTGAACCAGACAGCGACAAATGAGTTGGCTGAATACAAAGCAGGATCAAACTTAAATACGAAATCCTCTCAAATTATCACTGGTTTAAAGACCTGGCAACCTGGCGCTTCTTCTGCTGGCTAACTGCCTCTCTAGCTGCTCCTGAATCCTCAGATCCTGTTTAAAACCCATTTATCTTTATTGCATGTATGTGGAGGTTAAAGTTTGTGTTTTATTTGATTCTGGATGCTTCTCTACATCCTCCTGAGTGAATTTAGAAAGTTGCATTTCTTTCTATATTTTACACAACATATTTATAATTATAAATAAACAAGACTTAAAAAGGAATACAGAATCCTAATCCTCATATGGCATTCATTCATTTGAGTTTGTTAATACTGTCCAAAATGTATCTTTTCGTCAACTTAAAAAAAACAACTTTGTTTTAAAGTAGATGTCAGCGCAGCTTTGATCCTATGTGGTTGGATCTGAAATGATTTATACCACAAAAGGTCAGAGAAAGATGTCAACCCAAAGAGAAAGATCAAGTAACCTGTGGGCGTGTGCGTGTGTGTGCGTGTGTGTGTAGAAGTTTCAGGAAATTGAGGAGGCCCACCTTCGGCAGATGAAACAGCTGATCAAAGGTTACTCCCACTCCATAGAAGACACCCATGTTCAAGTGGGACAGGTATGTTGTAGCTGACACGAAACCCTGCTCTTATGACAGCATTTGTCCTTCTCCAAAACACAGCATTTTAAATGTCTTTATTCTATATACTCCTACTAAACTTTTTCTCTAATTAAGAGGGAAGTGTATGGGATTCATGACCTGAGCGTCGAAATACTCTTGTGCCACTACTGAATTGTTCGCCATCATCACCATTTTCATCAGCCTATCCGTGGTGTAATGTTTAGTTAAAGCTCAGTGTTATACCTTGGCACAACATTGGCAAATTGTAGTTTTGCACCTCCTGTTGATTGATTGTTGATAATTGATGTTACACAACAAGTAAGGGATTGCAGACACATTAAACGTTAGGTGGTAAAAATCATTATTAACCAGGCCTCTAGTGTTCCAAGCTTATGTTCACGAATAGTACACTTGAGGTCAAAATGCATTTAAGACTCAAACATTAAGCTAGATGCATCGTTGGACTCAAATTACAACAGTGGCAAAAAATAAGTTCATATTTTATTGTAAAAATGTGTTACACTTAGCATAGATAACAAAAGCAATATTTTAATGACTTCTTTTCCTATATATCATTTCTTTTTTATATAATCATTCTCTGCTTTGCTGCAGGTCCACGAGGAATTCAAGCAGAATGTGGAAAACATCGGCATTGATAACCTCATCCAGAAATTTGCAGAGCAGAAGGGCACGGGCAAAGACAGGCCAGGTACAGTTCAACTAACCCAGGATGAGTTTTTGGCATGTTTTAATTAGGAGTGAAATAAAAGCATAAACACGCCACTTCAGCAGCTTGCATAACAATGAAAATATGAAAACATCCACACTCAAAACGGTATTGTGGAGGCAGAATAATTCATAGTGACAAAATACAACAGAATCGACTAGATACATAAATTTGCGTGTGTTTTCTGAATGTTTATTTTTATTATCAAACTGCCTGTTGTCTGCAGCTCTGGTTGGTTTTGAGGAATACATGACAGCTTTGGCACCAGAAGGTGGAAAGAAGAGTCGAACAAAAGCCTTCAGGATCCCCGGCCTCGGCAAGAGGGACAAGGAGCCAGATTCTACGTGAGTGTGCGCACAAACACACACACAGAAACAAATATGCCATACTCTACAAGCTCTTGACACTAAAGTTGACAATGAGTTAGTACTGAAAAATGAAAAAAAATATATATCTGTGTGTTGTTTTTTTTGCAGAGACTCAGCATTGACAGAGACACCGGTGAGTATCTGAAATAACACTACAGCCGTGTGTGTGTGTGTGTGTGTGTGTGTGTGTGTGTGTGTGTGTGTGTGTGTGTGTGTGTGTGTGTTGTGTGTGTTGTGTGTGTGTGTGTGTGTGTGTGTGTGTGTGTGTGTGTGTGTGTGTGTGTGTGTGTGTGTGTGTGTGTGTGTGGGTGTGTGTGTGTGTGTGTGTGTGTGTGTGTGTGTGTGTGTGTGTGTGTGTGTGTGTGTGTGTGGTGTGTTTGTGTGTGTGTGTGTGTGTGTGTGTGTGTGTGTGTGTGTGTGTGTGTGTGTGTGTGTGCGCGTCATAGGTGATCAGGAAATCATGTTAATGACATGACTGACGGTGTTGGGTTTCCCAGGTTTATTCCAGTACTTCTGGGTAGAGGTTTCTGAGATACTGTACTTTGGTAGCGTCAGGGGAAGTACGTAAGTGCATAATAGAGTGTGTGTTTATGTGTGAAAGGGCTTTGGACAGAGGGGAGTAAACAGCAGATCAGTGCTAATTTACACTTTGAAGGGCAACTACTGACTGTAGTGTGACGGGTACTAGTTATGTTAGCGGAGGTCAATTTAAGACAGGTTGTATGGAAATATATATGCACTGACACATCCCAAGCTAGTCTTTAGATCATACTAGTGTGCTTTGTGTTTTCCCCAAAATATGTCAGTGTTTTGCGGCTGAAAAACTACGCTGATGAGAGCAGTGAGAGTAAAGTTAATAGTGAAGTTGTGGGACCGACAGCTCCTCAACGAACTGAAACTTACTATAAAAGTTGTAAAGCCAAAAGGAGCTGTAGGTTCAAGTGATAATTTGCTATAGGTGCAACAATAACGGGCGACCCCTTGATTATAGCTGCCTTTTATCTGTGAGCCGCTCCTGCAGTTATACTTTTATAGTCTAATCACACTAGTATGCATTAACTAACTGTTCTGAGATTTCATAACTCTGATTTCTTTCACTGTGGTCTGATGAACAGAATTATCAATGGCTACAGTTGTCAACTTGACCTACTGAAATCTGTTTACTGAAATCTGATCTAATAAAACACCATCTGTATGTCCACACTCGGTCTAAAAATAACTGCTCCCACGTTGGCTGGATTGTAAATCAGGCCTCCCTCATGTCTTATTTTGAAGATCATATGACTGCAGCTGACATGTATCCAGACGCCCTGGCTAGAAAAAATAATTAAATCAAACTGAACGCACACCTGTATCTGGTGTTACGTTCCATCAACCGCTCTTTGGTACGAACAAAAGAAACCAAGCTGTTCTTTTTATCGTTGAACATGATTTTTTTTTTTTTTTGTGGCAGTAAAATGTTTTCTAGTATTAAGTGTTTCATGAATTGCATCCAAGGCAAGGCAACTTTATTTACATAACACAATTCATACCAAGGCTAATTTCAAAGTAGGAAATCCACTGACACAGCAGACACAGCATATGGCGTCTCCTTGTGTAATATTTGAAATGCAGATCATTGATATTAGGTCTGGCAATACAAGTCATTATTGCTAAATGGTTAAACCTAATCCACATACGTAAAATTGAAAAATTAAGGTGGGATGTTTAAGTTTGAATTAGATCCAAATCTTTAGTCAGTTCATTATCCTAGTGACTATTATTTCACAGGTAAACCTAAGTAAGCACCGTCCCTTAAAAAGAAAAGAAAACATCATTATGAGCTGGGTCTTGGAAAGGAACAGAGACATCAAAGAGCCATTGTTCCTATCTGTATCAAACAGCTTTGTTTGAGCTGTTGATAATTATTCACAAACACTCTGACAGAAGCCTCCACTGGTACATGTAGGCTGCATTGCTGACCAACACAGTATGACAAAGCGTGTGATATGTGGCTGAAATGTTGCTCTGTTAGCTACTCTCTGACCCCCTCTCTTGCTTCTTGTGTGTATGCGTGTGTATTCATATAGAATTCACCCCTGGAAGTAGACGACGAGGGATTTGTCATCCGAGTTGACAGCACGCACAATGATATCCTTTTTTTCTGCTCACATTCCACCAGGATAGTTCACAATAATATCATATTACAATGGGCCTCGAAAGTTTGGGCACCCCAGGTAAAAATTTGTAATAATGTGCATAAAGAAGCCAAGAAAAGATGAATAAATTTGATAAATAAAAGTTACCACAAGGTTGTCCAACATCTGTATGATTGATCATAAAGCAGAATGTGGCCGTCAGTTTGTCATCCGTCTGTATATAGCATCTAGCTTGTAATTACTTGCATTATTGATTTAATTTGGTGTTTTAATTACGAAGAGTTCCCCATTAAAAAAAAGTACTCATCGCCGTTAAAGTTATGTTTTATTTGTTTATCATTTTGTAGAAAACTGAGTTGACTTTAATATAAATGGGACTTTTGATCATATTGTAGCCAAATTAAATCCACTTTAATTTAATGTTGTAAACAATAAAACATGAAAACTCACAACAGGGAAGAATACTTTCTATAGACTCTGGAGTTTTCTATTTATCATTTACTGTAAAGTATTAACAAATATTAACAGTGATGTCTTAAAATTGCTTATTTTGGGGGTAGCCTAGTGGCCTCAGTCTGGCCGGGATCTTTGTTGCATGTCAGTTTCCCTTTTTTTGATAATCTGATCATTAACTACATCTGTACTGAGCTAACACAAACCTATGAAACCCAGCATCTGTTGAATGAAAACAATTATAACTATAAAAAAAACTTGAGTCTTCTTTAAATTCACTACATATTTCAGATTCAATAACTTTGACTCCCTCACATGACACATGCTGTTTGCACCAAGTTAAACTTTTTGAGAATGCTAAATTGACTCTAATTCCGTAACTGAGATGGAGGCGTTTTAAATTAAGCATAATCCAAAGGTCTGATGTGAGAGAAGGGTTTAACCAATTTATTGACACAAACAACCACATTTATGGTCTCATTAACTGTAGACCTCTAGACCATTATAACGGTCTCTACCATATTTGTTAGTGCAAATTAATCCCCCTCATTAAATACAGATTATGTTAACACCTGCATGGGATATGAATGAAATGTCCTCCTAATACTCTGTGTCCTGACTCTCCAGTCTTGATCCATTTATCAGTAGCCGCTTTCAGTCCTGATAGCTCTGAGATAACGACTCTTCCGGGCTTTGTCATCCCCCAACCGAGCCCCCGCCTCTTCAAAATAGATGGTTCACATTCATCAAACGCCCTCATGCTGTACATGTCCCTCAGTTTCTCTGATTCTTCTAATAAACACAAGACACAAATGCATCACACATGATGTGACACACTTCCATGTGCAGCAGAGTGGAGTTCAAACAAAGAGGAAGTGGCAGTTTGGCTAGAAGCCTTGCAGCCCTCACCGCCAGCACCCTCTGCGGTGCTTCTGCCTCTATTTGTGTTTCATATCCGTCTGTGTTGAATTGCATTCTGCTTGCCTGCATATCCTGAGCTAAATGGTAATTTCCTCAAGATTAAATCTACGGCAACAAGAAAAAACATTGTCCTTTTTTTGCAAAAGTCAGTATTTGAAATGATGTAGATTAAGAATGACTTTTGGAAACTTATTTCATTTTAGATTTATGCTGTAATACTTTAAATATAGGTAATGAAGCATTAGTTAGATAGTTCGGTCCTGTTTTGACAACAAAAGTTTATTTCAAACATTTGATATTTACTTCTCATAAGTTTACAGTAATAAAATAAATTTGGCTTTCAGTAATGCAACACTATAATACTGGAAAGTGAAAACAGTACAGTACATTTACACACATGTACACTACAGACACAATATTCAGACATATTTCTTAACCTTTACACTAATTCCTTAGATTTGAAAAACAATTGCAGGGCTGCTCTCCTTTGTAATGTTGGAGCACTCGCCAAACAACATCTCTCTTCATTCCCAGTTTACAGTATGAGTTTGTTCTCCTTGACCGTCCTCTCTCTCTCTGTACGCTGCTCTGAGGAGAAGGAGAACAACTTTTACTCCAGTGACTCGGACTTTGATGATGAGGAGCCCAAAAAGTTCAACATCCAGATCAGACCGGTGGCCAGCAGTAATCGCAGTAACTCTGCTGCCACAGAGAAAGAGCTGAAAGCCACCGTCGGGGCACTCACTCTCCCGCCAAACAGAGTTGTCCGGCAACAGGTTGTTTGTTTTGGTGTTTCTGTCATGTTCTGTATGTTTGTCAGGATCCCTCTGAAAACATTAGCATTTAACTGTGGATGCAGAAATCAAAGTCTGTGGTAAATATTCTGAACGCAGATTTCCCTTACTTAACTATTTCCTGACATAGATCCATTTCCTGAAGATGTTCTGGATATGGCTAAGTAGATGGACCTCACTTTAGTATATTAACCTCAGATACTATTTCTTCAAGGATGAGAATGAATTGCCGTCCTTAAATTTAAATTAAATCACCAAAAAGGAAGAAAAACAGAATCCTGGGAATATTTTTATTTATGTATTAGTCTCTACAAATCCCATGGAAAAAACATAACCCACCAAGTAAAGTTTTGGTCTGTGTAGCCAAAGCCCGATATATCTTATTTATCAATTAAAAACACCACTTTTCCACTGGGTGACATGTTCCTTTTAATATGATGAACATGGGCGTGTAAATTATTTTAAGCCTTTCTGCTGTTAATTCTCACTAGAGCCTCAAATAAAGGTTAGCAGTTTATGCAGTTTGTATGTGATTTTTATTTTTGACATAACACCATGCTTTTCTTATACATGCCTCCACTGCGTTGACCAAATCTGTCCCCCTCTCATGACTCTCAGGTGTCAGTCAAGTGGCATCTCTCCAGTAAGTTCAGTCAAATGTATCTGAAAGTTGTGTTAATGAAGTCATTTTCAGTGCTTCTTAATGTGCATCAAATCAATTTCCTGCACCCATTGTATGTATTATTACAGACATCTGAAAGCTGTTGTCTCTGCAGGAAACTCAAGTACCGCAGGAGGTCGCTCAGAAGAGGGCGAAGGTGGCTCCCACAGGGGTGAGTCTGCCTTTCCTCTCATTGTTTATACATTTCTGTCTGTCATGCTCTTCTTTTTTCTGATGTTCTCTAGAACAAAAGATGAATTGATTTTCAAGAAAATAATCAGCAGAAAATCATTATTAGGTGCAGCCTTAATTTTATACCAATCTGTACTACAATGACAAAAGATCATCCATCATGCAGCGTTAGAGACTGTCATGTTACTGTTAATGGAGGTTTGAAGTTTCTATCCTTTCATTCGTTCATGGTTGTAATTTGATTAACCATTTTGTCGCACACAACCACTTCTGTAGGCATAAAGTGATTATTCTATCCTGCAGCCTCGCTCTACCTCCAGCCTGTTTAGCCCCCATGTTCCCCTCTAGGCACAAAATCTCTTCATTGGCTGACCTTTCACGAACAGCCACCCTCCATTAGTCACACCCGGCCCTCTGCTCGTGCTCCACAGCACGTTTTATCACCAACAGGATCGTTAAATGCCAGTAGGTTAGGCTGTAGGCTACAACCTGCTGCTTCACAGCAGCAGGGAGTCTTTCTTATATGCCCTGAGGCAGCAGGATTAACAATGAGTGTCTGATTTAAGCGCTTGCTCTGCAGTGATAGCAGCGGTGGCTGGAGCTGAGTGAGACCATGCTAATTGCTGATATTTATCATTGAGAAGGTAATGGTTAATGGGTTTCCCTCATGTCTTCCGATTTCAGTCGATCTCAGCCTCCCATCCACGCTGTGACAAAGAATACTGTGGTGCTGATTAGTCCTGATTAGGGAACGTGTGTGTGTGTGTGTGTGTGTGTGTGTGTGTGTGTGTGTGTGTGTGTGTGTTGTGTGTGTGTGTGTGGTGGTGTTGTTTGTCTCACCGAGGAGACGGAAGGCACTACACATGTCCCCGCCAGTCCCTGATCACAGCAGGTGAGACAGCTCTGCTCTTCATATCTGTCTGAGTGATGCAGAGGAAGACATACTGTATGTGGAGGTGAAATTGCATCATTAGTGGCATTTTCATCAATTTAAGACTCTTCAGGTTTCCTCCTCACAGTTTTTCCACTGTCACCATCCTTGTATTATTTCTGTCCATCTGCCAGTGTTTCCTTTGTCACCCCTCCTTCTCTCATTTTCCCTCTTTTCCCTCCAACTTTAATTCCTCTGCAGCTCAGACAGAGGATGGGGTTTAGGTCAGGGCTCTTCAGGCCAGTCAAGTTTTTCCACACCTAACCATTTATTTATGGACTTGGCTTCATACGAAGGGGGGTGGGCATTGTCAAATTGAAACAGTAAAAGTATTCACCAAACTGTAGCATTTTTTTTATTTATTTCTTTCTACATCTTTTAAAATCCCCCAGTTGCCTCTTCTTTCACTGACACCCACTCTTTTGTTTTCACATTTTTTTTCTTTTTTACACTTCTCCTCATCACTCCTCCGCTGTCCCTGATCATCTTCCTCATTCCCTCATTGTTTCTCCACCAGGCTGAGTTCAACAGCGTCTGGTTCAGACAGTCTGTTTGGACCACCGTTGGAATCGGCCTTCAAATCCAAAAGCTTTGATGGTCGGGAACAACTCCGAGAGCAGAGCGCTTTTGGTGCCTCTGAATGTAAGAGTTGTTGTTGTGTTCAAAATATTTTCTTTGTCCATTCATGTTGATATTGTATTGACCCAAATATAAAACAATCTTTCATTTTCCAACAGTTTTTGTTTAAAATAAAAAAAAATCCTATCAGACTAGTCCAGGTGTAAAGTTTCCCTGAGAAGAAAATAACCCTAATCTGTGAAGCCCCCTAACCTGCAGGAAACAAAATCAAAAAGTCACTCTGAAGGACACCAAATTTAGACTGTCCCTGGCTGAAAAAGGCACATTTTCTTGTTGCTGAAGAGGTCCCTGATTGTAATACTTTTTGACTTTTTGAGTTTTATTTGATACTTGCTCCATTGAAGGGGAAAGCCTACTTTTATAATTATATTTAAATGTATAGCCCTCGAATATAATATGACCCCTACCTTTCCAAATGTTTGATCCAGAAAATTATATTGAGTTATATTTGGGCCAATATTGTACCTTTAGGTTGGTAATGTGTTTTATTTATAAGGTTATATATAAAGTTTAATTTACAACTGCAGCTCAGTAATTGCATTTTTATGAGTTCTTTGTCTCTACTGGTATTTTCTGCATTGTATTGATGCCCTGTAATGTGTGTGATGTGTGTGTGTCAGATGCTGCCTTCTCGTCCGACTCCTCCTCTCCAGAGAACGTTGAAGACTCTGGCTTGGACTCACCTTCCCATCAGCCACTTGGGCCCTCCCCTGAGCCGGTGGGTTGGGCAGCTTGGCCTCCTGTGTCACAGAGTAAAGAGCAGACACAAACACTGGCACGCCCTGCGGACCCTTTCCTCTCTGCTTTCCGTGACCCCTCTCCTGGTCGGAGTCCTCAACCTCAGGACCCCCCTGCCAGCGCCTGGTCCGTCCCCTCGTCACGTCCCTCTTGTGTCCCCCCAGATATGGACCCCTCATCTATGCGGTTCCCTGCTTTCTCCCAGTCCCTCCCCCCACCTGAGATGGAGTCGTCAGTGTGGAACTGCAAACACATTCCCCCCGAGGACCCCTTCCTCGCCGCGTTTGAGAGGACTGTCACCCAGGAGACTTTAAACCTGTCTGACGCCTGGGCGCGTCCTCCGCCTCGCCAAACTCAGGGGGGCAGGGGGATTGAGGTGCGAGGGGACCCATTCTCCATTGCCTTTGCTGACACCAAGACACTCCCAACCTCATCCTCCTCGTCCTCTTCATCCTCCTCTAATCGTAAAGACAGACACAGAAAACGAGATCAGAGCCTCCCGCCTCCTGTTACTTCTGATGACCCGTTTGCCATCACAATGATTGGAAGTCCAACGCACCAGTCGTCGATTGCTGCAGCAGCCGGGTTGATCCCTCCACACAGCAGCAGCAGCAGTGGCGTTGTTGGTGGTGGCTCCACCAATAGCAGTAGGCTGGTACTCAATGCTAATTCAAGCTCTTTGCCCACAGCTCAGCCCAAGAAGGAGCTGATGCACTGGAACTCTGTCCACAACCCGTTTAGTGAAAGTGTCTTTGGAGTGCTGAACAGCTCCAAAACACCGGAAGGAGTAGGGAAAGGAGAGGGAGGAGGAGAGAGGAGGAAATCTCGATCATCAGATAGTGAGCCACGCAGGAACGCCCCTCCACTCACGAGGCATTCAGGACCACAGGAGGATCTGTGTTTTTCCACAGATAAAGATCAAGACTGCCTGGATCTGAACACTCAGATATCATGCAGTGTCAGTTCACACAAGGGTACTAATTTCTTTTTTCTTATTTTGGCATTTCAGGTTTTATTGTGGTTGGAAGCAAGTTGATCTTTGTATAATTTCAGGATCACAGGAGGAGATGGTGTTTATTACTAAACATGGTGTAGAAAATAAGAAAATGCAGAAACAAAAGTGAGATAACAACCAGTCAACAATATGATGAAATGAAAAGGAACAAGTGGTTCTTAGCTATGATTTGAAATGTATAAGTCAGTGTCCCAACAGGAAATCCCTTCTTCCAAACTTTTACTACTACTACTACTACTCTAACCTAAAATAGTGTCATAGGATGCTATCTTTACGATTACATACGCATCCATTTCCAAAGCAACATGCATATATGGTACAATCCAAGCCAAAGTAGATTAAGGAGTGGCCTTTGAGAAGAAATGCTATATTATTGAAAAAAGAAATCCCACACATTGTCCATTCCTTGTACTTACTTTCCGGTAAAATATGTTCAGATATGGCTTTTAGTCACTTTGTTTGTCTGTGTGTTTGTAAGGGTCCAAACACAACTTCAGACAGGACAAAACTGAAGTGGTCGCAGCTGCACCACCGAGAGCAACCCGGGCCAAGAGGACTTCAAGCCGACTCAGCGCCTGTGAGAGAGTGAGTTAACAGCTCAGCTAATTTAATAAATAGCTGTTCTCTTCATATTCTGTTCCCTCTTATACTCTGTTGTGTTATTTAGGTAAAGATGCGATCAACAATATAGACATAACTCTCAGGTTTATTACAGATAATTGTTTTCCGCAGGCATAAAAGAAAACCGAAACATTAATGAGTAAAAACTAAAATCTAACTTCTTCCAATATAAAAGTCTTGTAAGTCTTGTGAATATTACCTTTCTGAGGGTTCTAATGTTTCTAAAATGTCAAAACGATGAATATAATATAACCAAAGTTATGTTAACTGTATTAAAGATATGATAAAACTTTCTGTTTACATAGAAAAGGTTTTTGCTCCAACAATCAACAGATAGCATTAAAAAACACAAACATAAAAAACATCTAAGAAAAGAAAAATCCAGACATGTCATATCTATGATTGTCATGATTGCAGTCCCACAATGATACACAGATATTATGTTTGTGTGGGGAGAGAAGTAGGCATAACAGCCCCTACTTAATATAAATGTTTGATCCAGTTGGGGCATCATCTATATGACAATAGTACCAATATTGCCAATATTTGTGTTTCAGTCCCGGTCTCTGTGCTCCTCCCCGCTGCCGGAGCCCAGCCCTTCCCTCACCTCCTCCTCCTCCTCCTCCAGCCCCAGTGATTGGCCTCAAACTAGCAGCGACTGGTGGAGTCAGAACCGAGCTCCAAGTCCGGCCAGGGCAGGACAAGCCTCACCGCTGCCCTACCAGCACCAGGACCACCAACAAAGACAGTGTAAGCCTCCGCGCATAAATAAAGTCACACCACAGGATGGATGTTTGAAAGTAGCGGCAAGGTTTCTGTTAAAGTGAGCATTCAGCATTATTCACTTTCTTGCAGAGAGTTAGATGAAAAGATTGATACCACGCTCATGTCTGTACAGTAAATACTGTATGAAGCCACAGCCAGGAGAGTTTTATCTCTAGCTAGCTTAGCATAAAGACAAGAAGCAGGGGGAAACAACCACCCTGCACCTCCAAGAAAAATCTGGCTCACTTCCCCTGGAAAACTGTGATTTCATTAAACAATTAAACAAACAAGATATGACGTGTTAATGATCGTTAAACGTGCTGGCCTTCAAACAGAGTGAGAGTAGAATTGATGTTTTCATCTAATTTTCAGCAAATGAGAGTATTTCCCAAAATGTCGTACTCCACCCTTAAACATGACTTTATTCATGTAAAACTCATTATATTGACACTACTGTATATTATGGATTCTCACATTTGTTCTCCACAGTGCACCTGTCCCGAGGCCCCAGTCCCATTTCCCTTAGCACGCAGGAGGCCTGGCCGGTGGCAGCAGCCATAACAGAATATATCAATGCCTACTTCAAAGGTGGACAACACAACCGGTCAGCATGATGCTACCTACTTAAAAAATAAATCACGCACATCCTCTGCTCTTTAAAGGCAACTCCTCTGATTTTACACCATGTTTACACTGTAGGTCTTGCAGAGTTTTACTGCACATGTAAAAAGAGCAAAAGAGCTGCGTCTAATAAATTGCATCAAGTGATGTCACTTGAATCCGCACCATTGGATGAGACTGAAGAAGTTTAAAAATGATAACAATGTGGGGGCGTGGAGTTATAAAAAAGTGAGTTTACCAGACCTCTGTAGCTCGCTCCTTATCTCTGCTTGAGGACACAAGGATGCAACACACCCGAATCTCCAACTGTCGCGGTGAAGTTGCATTGTGGGTAATGTAGGCTCCGGGTTTTGACAAAGAAGACATGAAATTTAAAGATGTCCAAATCAACTGACTTTATTTTCAATAATGCAATTGATTTCATTTTTTGTTAGACCATCCTGTCTGGTAATCGCCCATGTCCTTTAAACTCTGTGCTCTCAGTTTGTACAGGCATTCTGTTAAGAATGTGAAGTCTGAAGCCCAATTTGAGATAATCTTGATAACATCCTTAGGGTTAGTGTGTCAGACTTTGGAAAGTCCCCTCCAGAGCCATGTATGGCTTATACAAGAGTCTCCGTCAGCTGAGTAGCACTCCTCTTGACGGGTAAACTGATGTGTGAAATGTGATAAAGTTGTCATTTAATGACATCTGTAATGCCTATTTGTTGGCAGCTTCTAACAGGATTAATTTGATTAATTTTCCTACTTTCTCCAGCTGTCTTGTGAAGATTACAGGCGACCTGACAATGTCTTTCCCTGCTGGCATCACCCGGATTTTCACAGCCAATCCTAACGTTCCCGTGCTCAGCTTCAGACTCGTCAACATCTCAAAGATCGATCACTTCCTGCCAAATCAGAAGCTGCTGTACAGGTCAGCTGCCGTCTGTATGTTGAGTCACAACTTTTTTTTTTTTTTTTTTTTTAACTGTAATGCGATCCTTACCGTCCTTGTGTCTCTACAGTGATCCGTCTCAAAGTGACCCAGACACCAGAGACTTCTGGTTCAACATGCAGGCTCTGCAGCTCTACCTGCAGAGAGAGGCGGAACTCAACCCTCAGGCCTCGTACTACAACGTCGGCCTGCTCAAGTATCAGGTCAGGGTTTAAAATGCTAATGTTTCATTCCTACTTGGGCCATTTTAATATAATTTCACCTTATCAATCACACATCTTAGATGGTGTTAATTAAAACGTCTTTAAGATAATAAACATTCAATACTGATGCGTTATTTTGCAAGTCCTTAACCCTTGTGTTGTCTTCTGGTCAAATTTAACCTGTTGTCTAAATGTCTTTATCAGAAATATGGGTTTCGTTTTAACTACCTAATTTCGACGTTATATGACGTTGACATATGCCATTCTGTGATTATCCTTCCTTTAATATTAGTCTAAAATAATAACAATTTCTGCTTTTTAACTCAAGAATTAGGTATAATTTCCTATAAATGAGGTTTATTGACCATTCATTTAAAAAATAAATGTGAATCTAGTAATGAGGGTGTGTTAGTGGTGTTTATACATAGTAGTTACATGTCAAAAAAGTGCAAAAAATATGGAAAACGGTGCCAAGAGACAAAAACGTTCGACCTGGGAGGACGATGCATGGTTGAATCCAAGACAACACAAGGGTTAATTCCCAAATAATGGAAAGAAAATAGGATTTTCTTAAAAGAAAAGCTTAATTTAAGTAAATCTTCATGCACTATTTTATTTTATTATTGGAAACTTTATTCTTTATAGGTAGGCTTCTTTGGAGACATATTTCACATTTCTGCTGTGCTCTGACTGGAGGACTCTGCGTTACCCTTTTGACTTGAAAATCTTTTAATTGAACACTCTTAATCCCTAAATTTAGAAGCAAATTAAAAGTGTGTTCTTGATTTTGTAAGATGTGTTCTCTTAGTTGACTTTTTTTAGTTTTATATGACCTTAAGATGGCACATTAAGACAAAAGGCTTCGTTGTTTGCTCAGGTGTCGTCTCAGGACCCGGGGCGGGCTCCCCTCCTGCTGTCCGCAGAGTGTCAGCGCAGCGGCACCGTGACCCGGGTGTCCCTGGATTACCACTGTTGCCCTGCCACCGCACCCTCCACCCAGCTTGCCGCTGTCCAGGTGCTGCTGCCATTAGACCACACTGCCACAGACCTGCAGTGCCAGCCACCCGCCTCCTGGTGAGTAATGCTGTACATCCAAGTAAACTGACTGTTAACTGTCAGTCGCCTGTAACCGGTTTAGCAGGAACCTGCCCTGTTATGTACTTGATTCAAGATTATTTGTAATGCACAAATGGAATTGAACTTTGCAATCATAATATAAATATTTTCATGACCGATTTGATCAATCGCTTGTTCTTCTGATAAGTCGACTAATTGTTTCAGCTCCAATGTACCTTTAAAGTATCTAATCAAATTAAAATAACTAGTGCTTGAATATTAGTCAATGAATTGGTTGGTCAAGTAACGGAAACACATGAATAATTGACTTCATTTATCAAGCAACAAGACGTGCTAACTCGGTAAAGACAAGACATGACAGGGGGGGAGAGGGGGAATGACACGCAGCAAAGGGCCGCAGGTCGGAGTCAAACCAGGGCCCGCAGCGTCGAGGAGTGAACCTCTATATATGGGCCCCCGCTCTACCAACTAAGCTATCCCCCCCATCAAATAAGATGTAGACTAATTTCCCTGAATATTAATGATTAGGTCCTATTATTGTTTTATTGTTATAATTATTATTGTTGTTATTAGTCCATTTATTTTTGTTCCTATTGTTATCAAAAATCCTTTGACAGCTATGTTCATACACTTATTAAACGATAAATGATGTTAACGTTTAATATAGACTATAAAGTTTACAACAAGACAGATTCATAACGCTGCAGTTTAGATAAGATGATACTCTGATGTCCCGTTCCCCTGAAGGCAGCACAGAGCTGCACCACACAAAGCCTGAAGAAGAGTTACGATCCACCGTTTTGTCCAGTCGCAGTGGCGTTAACGGGCAGGTTTAATGTTGCAGACCACTGTTTTTTGCAAGTAGTTTAAGTGTAAACTCATATTGTTGTGAACCTTTTGTGTAAACTCGCCTTAAAATAAATTCCCCCCAAAGACACCTCAATGCCCTTTTCCCACAATATTGTTTTCCAGCTTCTCAAATGTGAGGATTATTTTGTTATTCTTGTCTGTTTGTGTGTCTATTTTTATGTAAATTGGAAATCTCTATAATTTTTCACTGTTTTCTGACATTTTATAGTATATACTCAAATATTAAATGGATCCATCAATAATTACAATTAGTGTAAAAAGAGTAACTACTTGCTTATCGCTGGTAACACATCATTTAAGAATTTGAGGATGACTGTGACGGTGAAGACTAAAGGTCATGTATGGCGCTCGGCCGTGGCTTGGTAGCATTGCATTTCCCCCAACTCATTTCCTGGTTCTCCTTCTCCATAAACAACATGAAATCAAGGAGGAGGTTAACTTTTCCTGCTACAGATTTCCCACCGTGGTCAGAATGCACAGGGGAGACACTTTGTTTCTCTCACTATGACTCTAGAGACGGTATTCGCTCCAAAGCTAATCAACATCACTCTCCCACTTCTCCCTCGCTCTATCACCCACTCCCCCCACACACACACACACACACGCCGGCTTAACGCACACACCAGCGCACATGTATAAACATCAGGCCACTTACGTAGACTATGGCAGAG
>NC_045741.1:13932364-13935111 GCF_008692095.1 Etheostoma spectabile
AGCCTTCGCACACCCATGCATGGTATGGTTGGACCTGACTGACTATTTATTTGCCTCTGCAGGAACGCTGAGGAAAGACGGCTGCTGTGGAAACTCCCCAACCTCTCCCCGACCAATCACAGCAAAGGTCAGAGCTCTGCCGCTGCTCTTAAGGACAGTTTAATAAGCAGAGAAAAAACATACACGCAAAGATGCACATACTCACACCTTGACATCTAACTGACCGCTTCTTTGTTCTTTGTCTGCCACCTGATTCTTTGCCTCCTCCTTAAAATTGGTGCCAGAATTATTTTCTACTTCATTGCGTTCTTGTCGGGTTTACGTTTCTATATTGTTTCAACACATTAAGGAGAGAGTAATTAAAATCTCTGCACTCCACTTCTCTTTTAAAATACCTAAAGTCCTAAGGCGTATCATATTATTTTAACAGCAGCATTAGAATTTGAACGCGGCAGCTGCTCTCATCAGCTGGCACAAAGGAAAGGAAATGCTCCTCTTTTATTTTGGGTCAAATCGAGTGTTGCTGATAATTCACGTCGTAAATGGTGCACAGATAAGAGTGTAAAAGAATCTTTCAAGGGTGGAATTGATGGGAAAAATAAGATGGGAAAGTCCAAAATGAAACCAAGCTTCTGCTCGATGTTCCCTTCACCTGTCTGCTTCTTTGTACCAGTGGAAATCTTCTTTTTATTTTATTCTGTTTTTTGTTTTTTTTTCCATCTAATGATATATTTTTACCTTGATGTGAATCTGCAAGCTTGGAGAATAGAGAAAAGGAGACTATTCATAGCTGTCAGTGATGGATGGGATGTTAAAATGTGTATGGTTAGAAGATTTCTCGGTTTTATGAGCCAATGACAAAGCACTGAAAGGTCACCATAACTCCTCCCTGTCCCTTCTATAAATCATTTATTTTACGCGCAACTAAACTGCGTTGGAAAAGACATTTCTCCGCTTGACAGCAGAAAAGAAGCTGCACAGTATTACATCCTGAAATGATCAGCATTTCTCTTCTTATTCCTTTTAAGCAGCTTGTCTTTATCAAACATAATTCATTTTACAAACATGCACTTGTTGGAAAACCTGCTTCTTTATGACAATTATAATGTTAAAAAGAGAAACCGCCACTGTATTTTTGACTTTTATCCTTCATGTTTCTCATATATCTGTCTCTCTGCCTGCTGGCGGTGTCCCAGGCTCAGGTACTCTGTGTGCCAGCTGGCAGTGCCTGGAGGTCCCCCGCGGCCCTCCACCCAGCCTGGCTGTTCAGTTTGTGGGCTCCGGGGCCTCGCTGTCGGGCTTGGACTTGGAGCTGGTGGGCAGCCGCTACCGCATGTCGCTGGTCAAAAAGAGATTCGCCACAGGTGACACTGAACTGGCACACTTACATACATATGAAATTATAGTATTTAAAAGTCTTAAACCGCAATTTCCGAGGTATTACATTTGTAGCATATTATCAATATGTATGTGTCCAAATAGACACTATGAAGACATTCTATTTTTCATGCCACACTATGAGTCTTTTATCTTACTTTTATGACATTCTATACTATCACTGTTGTGACTTAACAATAATCTGAAGAGAAAAAAGAGAATAATCAAAGGTAGAGAAATAGGATAAGTTTAAGGATTAAGTGGTTTATTGTAACTAAAATGTTAATTTGTCCAAGAAGAATGTTGTAACAAACTAAATATTCTATGTTGGTTATTCCGTTTCACTAAATAATGAAGTTGCTAGAAATATTTGACCCATATTGTATGTCTACTTTAGGATGTTGCTTACTTGGCGATGCATTTCCTTTTTGTTTTACAGGGAAGTACTTGGCCGGCTGCTCCTTGTGAATCGTGTAAAGGACCATCACTGCAGGTTCAGAGAACTTTGCACTTTCTTCTTCAACCGAGAGCCGACCAGAGGAAAGACGACTGGAGTAAGACATTAAAACTGAAGGACTCGAACCTCGAAGGACGATGTGCACTTACTTCTGACAGTGTCCTGCTGTTCTAGGACCAAGCCTTTCGTGTGTGTGTGTGTGTGTGTGTGTGTGTGTGTGTGTGTGTGTGTGTGTGTGTGTGTGTGTGTGTGTGTGTGTGTGTGTGTGTGTGTGTGTGTGTGTGTGTGTGTGTTTTATTTAATTTCCTCTTCATTGTTTTGAAACTGCAAACTGAGCTAGATGTCAGGAAAGGAAAATAAAGTTAGCATCGAACCAAGTTGCCATGGTAACTAGAATTGTGTGTATATACACCTTAGACAAGAAATCTCTGGAGCAAGTTCAAAGATCAACCAAGTCAATTATGAATGAAGATGTTCTACAAAAAATCTGCTGTTTGTTCCAAATCAAGGTTTTGTGATATTGTTTGATAAAAAATAAATGTGCTCAAATGTCTTGGTTAACACCAGTTTATTACACATTGTAACCCAAGTACAAAATACAGCTGAACTATGCAGTTTATTACAGACCATCATCTGTCCTTAGATAGTTAAAGTGTAGTCAAGAACAGGTTTAGAAATGCACAAAAATAAGGGTTCAGTATACTTGTAAAATGAACCAAATCTAGTTCAATAAAAAATAATCCTCCGCCAAAAATCTAAAACAGCTTTACAAAACATTACAAAGAACACACAGAAATTACTTTCTCAAAGCACTTGAAGGCAAATTACTGTGACAGGCACAACTTACAAAAGCCTTAAATAACTCAAGCTCAAGGATTCTCATCGCTACAACAAAATCATCGGGGGGGGGGGG
>NC_045741.1:13935121-13958975 GCF_008692095.1 Etheostoma spectabile
CTTGTTACAGTTGGATAGCATACCCGGGAGCAGTAACGCCACAGTAATAATTGAAATTTCATACATTAAACAATTGAGATTGGAAACAAATTTACCACACACACGCCAGTCTAATCAATTACACATCAAAGCATTTTCTTCTGATACAATGCGACCAACCGAGTGCAGTGTGAGGAGAGAGATTAGGCAAAGACCGAAGGCCACAGAGCACAAACGTTCTACATCATACAAAGATATATATGTGTGTGTGTATATATATGTATAATTTATTATGGACAAACTCCCCAAATAACACATTGTAATTTTCTATCTAATTCAAACAGAACATAAGACTTTAATCTGAGTAACGGCATGAGGTCAAAATATCTGAAGTCAGCGAGCGTGTGCCGGCTCAGATGCCAACGAGATCCTCTTTCTGTGTAAGAGTTTTGGTTTTACAAGTCTATCGTTCTAACTTGTATTGATTGATCCGTTTTAGATGAAATGCACAGCCACTTTTCAATCAGGAAATGAGGCTCAAATGGACAGACCAGATTCCAGTTTAGGTTTTAACATCTCTTCTCCATTAAGTTGATTACTCTTGATGTATTCCCAACTCTCTGGCAGCTGAGTGAACCACCACAGGTCTGCACATATGAGTCACTGAATAAGGACTTACTAATGCAACCTTACAGCACACGGAGGAGCTATCACAGGATTGAAAACTATTTACATGAAAGGAAACAGGAGTGGGAGACAGAAACCACAACAGTGGCAACATTAATATATATATATATAAATCCTTGCCTCATGTCATCTTAGCCGAACAGCATAGAAATCTATTGAGGTAAACAAACTGACATCTTACACAGCCAAGGTGACATACGCAGTTCCCTGTCTCCTGGACTACTGTGAGACTATGAGGCCTTACAGAGCCATGACTGTGGCTAAGCTGAGGGGAAGGTCCTTTGGGTCAGTAAGTTGCATGTTGTTGTTTGTTGTGTGCGTTTGCTGTGAGCTGCAGCAGAGGCAACAAGGAGTATATACACCTAATCACTGTTAAAGGTGCTTTGAATGTCTGAGGTTAGGAGACGATACATTCATACTGCGGTAGAGGCACAGCTGAGGGACAGATAGACATCTGTAGTGGTGGTTTCAAGGTTAGCGATCTAAGGCACTCAAATGACACTATGGCACAGCTAGTTAAGGTTTGTTTTTCTAAAAAGAGAGAGAGAAGATGAATCACATAAACGCCACACACCACCACTCAAAGTTAAACATCCAATTAAAAAGGTACTGCACAAAGTCTTTCACAGTTGCAACAAAAATGGAAAGAAAATCATACCTGTGTTACACCCGTGAGTAAAGAACAAAACAAAACTAAATCAGATGTGAGCTTCCTGGGAGAAAACATTTCCGTTCTCAAACGCTAGTAGGGGCGAGGACTGACATTGTTATTTTCTTCTATGTAAATTGCACGCCCACACACGCAGGAGGACGAGGTGTGCTTGGCCCCAAATGCCACTCTAGGGTCAGATGCAAGTCCTTGTGGCTTTTAGTCCAGCCCCGTTCAGACTCACATCTCCTGCAGAGGGTGGCTCATGTCAATCCTCTCTCTCTTTACAGCTGGTTCAGTAGGGCCTCTGGATGTATCAGCATCACTGCCGAGGTCACTCATGTCATCGGAGAAGGAGGAATCTATTGGCACAGGGAGAGAGGGGATTGTTTAAAATTGTTTAGTTAAATGTCACCTGTGACCCTAAAACATTAATCACATTTAAAACATGAAATAGTATCACAGTAAAAATGTACAAAAATGACAGCCTCAGTTGGGAAAGGCCAAGGAAAAAGGTGGGTTTTAAGAAGAGATTTAAAATTAGACAGTGAGGAAGCCTGTCTAATAGGCAGAGGTAGACCAATCCATATTTTGTTGTTACAGTAATCCAACCGAGTGGTCACAAAGGCGTGGATTACTGTCTCAAAGTGCTGCCTAGAGAAAATCTGCTTTATTTTGGCTAGCTGCTGTAGTTTTTTAGAAAAAGCCTGCTTTAACCACTGCCCCAACCTTTTTGTCAAGCTAAATATCAGGGTCAATTTTAAATTTTGATCAATTTTAAGGGGCACATAGATCTGGCTGTCGACAGCATAGCCGTGGAATAGAATGCCATGCTTCCTAAGTATGGACCCAAGCGGGAGCAGATAGAGAGGGAAGTAAATTCAATACAATTATTATATATATATATCCCAAATATAACTGTGCTTAAGTTTAATTTGTAGGACTCAGTCATCAGACTTTTGGGGTTATACAGACATTACTTGTTGGAAAGATTTATTATGAATTGATGTCACAGACTGAACCCTAACACAGGGTTGTTTTTTGTCTTTTCAGGGTGTTTTGTTTGGAGAATTACAAGAGTGATCCTTTAACTTTTTTTCCTTACCTTTTTCCATGAGTGATGGCATCATAGAGGTCAGATCACTGAACTGTGATTCAAGAGATCAGAGAGCATTAGCCAACAAAACAATTTTCAACATCGTCATTGAAGTGTTTTGAGCAACCTGAGCATTTTCAAATATCTTCCTTCTTACCTCTCCCATGACAGCAATAGGAGTTTCTCCAGTGGCCTGAGCCACGCGGTGTTCCACCAAGTAAAACATGTACTCATCATAGAGCAGGCGGATCAGGTGGAAAGAGCCAAAACTGGCTGCACTACGCAGGGTCAGGTCTCTGATCACCATGGAGCTACAGGAAGGACAAATAGGAAAAACAGATTATCTGTAAAATGCTGTTTGTAGTGAGTAAAGTGTAAACAGCCTCATTGTTCTCACTGTTTGCCCCTTGTACCTGTAGAAAGACCATTTGAGCAGGAACTGGCGAGCAGCTTTGGGGAAGCTGGGGCCGCCCTGGTGAGGCTTCAAGACCTGAGAGACTACGTTGTCAAGCCAGGTAGCCCACTGGTCTAGAGAGCTCTGCTGTTGCAGAGTGACCTTAAAGTCCTGCTCCAGACGCTGAACCACGCTCTCGTCACATTGACACACCCATGACGCCTGCTCCTGTTAGACACAACAAACACACCCAACCACATTATGGAAGAAACCACAACACACAGCAAGCAAGAGACGGAAAATAGGGAGAGAGTTGACACGCGCCAAACAGTCTGCACCACCTGACATTTTAACCTGAAGCCTTGACGTTAAATAAACAGGGAAGCTGTCAGATATGTTTACCTGGACGTTAGCAAAGTCCACCCGGTTGAGGTCAGAAAGCATCTGGTTGATCTGTGAGGTGTTCTGCAGGACGGCGCGGGCTGCCTGGGCCAGGTGGTTGAGACTGGTGTAACGTCTCAGCGTCTGGGCAAACGCACTGACCACTGCCACCTACATCACAACAGAGACAAAACCCTTTTAGAGAATCCATTATACATCCAGATGTTATTGTCACTCGATGATGTTTGTATTTTATTACTATAACAAAACTGCTTCTGGTACTGAAATGTTTATGTGTGACTGGAGGGTGTAAATAGGATGACATGTCTTGCATCTACATAAACACGCATCATCTTTAATCATCAACGTCACTGAAGAGGTGGCAGGAACTGTACATAGTAACATGGATGGATCACAAACCAGTCACATGAGAGGATAGGTAAATGTGAAGGCTGGAGAGAAAATGTCCTCAATTAAATGATCCGCTGTTGAGATTTTCTTGTTACCTTGGTTCGAATAATCTCTTGAGGAAAGTTGGTCATTGCTGTCGTCAACCAGCCCTCCAGACTCTTGGCAAAGTTACGAATGGCCTGAGTGAGAGTGCCTGAAGAAACAGAACCAGAGCCTGGATTACAAACTGACAAAATCCCTTATTGGCCACCTTGTTACTTTTCTTTGTACTGTAACTTTAAATAAAATCAATAAAAGTATTGGCTAATGAGTTAACAGGACACTGTTGGCTCACAGAAAAAAGGTGGGAAAACATTGGATTACAATCAAACTTTACTACATTTATCTATGCATTAAGCATAAGTACAGTTTTGAAAACAGTCATTTGCAATACACAGTCATCACTAACATCTTATTAAAATCATAATGAATAAAATTATCAATAGTACTGAACTGGGAACAGGACGCAGCACATCAGGAATTAGGATCTCTACCAGAGCCTGGTAAAGGATGTGGTCACAGCTTCTCATCCATAGTCTGATTGGTTCATATTTACACAGAGCCACCAGCTTCTCTCTGGGGATCACACCCTCCAGGTCATCATCACTACACAGAGATGGGGGGGGGGTTATACACAAATTAGAATTACTGATGTCTTTCAAATAAAACTTGGCAAACAGTCGGATAAAATTATTTTTGATTTGACACTGTTAAAACGGAAGACAATTTAGCTCAGATATCACACTTAATGTAAAAGTAATGTTCTTTTCAACAACAAGCTCTTCCTGTATTTGTGGTCTGACCTATTGGGGATAGTTGTATTTCCATCACTAGATGGCGGTGTTGAATACCAAAAGGTCTGCCAGAGTTTCTCAATGTAATGGAACTGGAGGTTCATCACCACATCCAAAGTAGCCTGCAGGAGAGCAGCAAGGAAGGGAGGGAGAGAGGGGGAAAGAGAATGAGAGGGAGAGAGAAGAGAGAGAGGAAGGGGGGGACAAAACATACAGAGCTGAACCATGGTAACCAGACACACAACAAAGTTTCTACAGGCAGGCAAGCAGCCTCTCGCTTACTCCAGGCCCTCCTGGTTAGACAATGAGCCAGCTCAAACACAGCTCCCTGCACATAAATCATATTGAGACTCTTAAAGGCGTTTGGGCTTAAACTGGAGCTTTTTGATATTTTATCTTAGTTTCCTGTATAAAGCAGATTGGCCTCATAGATTTATGCATGCATTTGCCTCCTTTTAGTGGCGAGGCGCTGACCTGAACTAACCCACGTGATTTCCTCTTTCCTGTTCCTATTGTATGAGGCGTTTAGAAAGCAGAGTATACTGCACACAAGTGAGCACTTCAAGAGCGTAAAGGAAGCAGTGACAAGCTGGTGATCTAAAATGATAAACTACAGTTTCACAACTTGGTCAGGGAAAAAGCAGTATAATGGTTGTACAAAGATAGTTAACAAATAACCTTATTTTATATATATATATATATATATATATATAAATAAAAGTAAAACATCCAGTGCTGTAGAAGTTGTGGAGGACATTTACAAGAGGCAACGCCAGCTTGACTCCTCATGGGAGAGAGAGAGGTCAACCTCTTTGGTTTTTGATCTCAAACTGTTCAGTATATCTCTACGTTGAGTGCCTATTGAGTACGAGCATAGGATTCACACCATGCCCAGAGATTTTCTTCTTTCTCTATCTGGCAGGACATGCACTTGCCGCTGGATCTTGTTACACAGCAGTGTAGGCTTCAATCACATGATATGTTTTTGCTTCCTCTCCAGCTGTTGTCATGGCAACCTTGTTTACGGTTGCCCCAAGCAACAGGTCAAACACAGAACTCCAAAACAAAAAGGAGAAATCCCCATCTCCACTAAACAAGAGCGTTTTGCCACCACAGTTTTGCGCCATACACAAAAACAAAAAAAAAATGTGTGGAGGAAAGACATGCACGGTCACACACACCGAAGAGAGGCCTGTGGCAGAGATTCCCAAACCTTAACCCCTCACATCTGTGCTCACACGAGACAACTACTGTGGTTTACAGTGTGATTTACTACCCTCAAAGTTGTATTAACACCTAATTAGTTGTTTAAACGTTACTTTAACTGCGCAGCTGATACCTGAACATTTGGCTTGTTGTTACCATGACATTAATAAATAATTACTTGCCAGTGAATTGACAGCCCTACTCAAAAACTCTTTTAACTGCATTAAAGTACAATAAAAAATAAGATGTTATTATGCTTAGGCTAAATTGTTTCCTTTATTTGTGCTGTAACTTTAAATGATGTCAATAAAGTATTCGACAATGTGTTAATAGGCCCTTGTTGGCTCACAGAAAAAGTGAAAAAAGTGAAATGCATAAACATTAAACACACAGAGGCAATGTGAGCCGGAGAGTGACAGAAATGCACTGGCAGACAAAGACAGGAGCCCATGCGCCTGTCCACAGACAAGGCAACACAAAGGCCCAAGGGGAGGCCACCACAAAGACACCAAGATGTCCACCCAGCGAGCTGAAAGGTTAATTGGCATGTCTTGAAAGCTGCACAGAGATGAAAAGATGGCTGGAACAAAGAGAGCGTGGTGAGGCTGGACAAGGGGAGGGCAGGGATAATATGATAAAGCCAGAGCTTCTCTGCTTTAATCACAGCCTCTTGCCTGCCTGTAAAGCCCCCAAATTTGAATGATTAATATTATTTTTTACTGTTCTCATTCTTTTAAAGGCTCATTAATTTTCTAAAACAGCTGGGCACTGTAGTTCTATAAAGAAATGTTACTAACCGGGTAAATAGTGTATTTGTTGGGGACTATTTTCAGCAGCAGAATTAATTCACATTTGGTGCTCTAGGTAGTATTTACAGCAGCAGGACAGTGTTTATGGATCAACTCAAAATAAAAAACAAAGGCAGTGATCATGGTAATGAAGGAACATGTTAAAAACACACATAACTTGAGACAATCAGACCCACACAATCAGAGTTATACTGTTTTCGCATATGCGTTAGTAGTACTCCCAAAGACATGTAAACAGACTTTGATGTGTAAAATGGGTGCAAACCCCTTTAAAGCCATCCCATTTATATTCACATGTCAATGTAGTCTCAGTTAGAAACATATTCATAGAGCTGTACCTCACAGTGGTCTCTGTAGAGTGTCTGCAGCTTCTTGATATCATTAATGTTGATGCGCTCAGGCAGAGGCTGGGTGCCCAAGTCAGGAGAGGGAAATGGAGGCAAGGTGTGGGACGTATCTGCATAAAGCAAAAATGTAGACAACAGGTGTCATTCGTCATTCAACACACACACACACACACACGGTTTCGAAAGTTTGGGCACCCCAGGTAAAAATTTGTATCAATGTGCATAAAGAAGCCAAGAAAAGATGGAAAAATCTCCAAAAGGCACCAAATGACAAATTAGACATTCGTATAATATGTCACAAAAAGTTTTTATTTCCATCATTTACATTTTCAAAATAACAAAACAAAAAAATGGCATCTGCAAAATTTTGGGCACCACACAGTTTCCAACATGCACCGCCACCTTTGGAAAGCTGAGACCTGCCAGTCTCATGAATTGTTCTCAATCATCGTCTGGAAAGACCAGGTGATGTCAATCTTAAGGTTTTAAATGCCCAGATTCATCGGACCTTGCCCCAACAATCAGCACCATGGGTTCTGCTAAGCAAGTCTAGAAAACTGAAACTGAAAATAGTTGACGCTCACAAAGCAGGAGAAGGCTATAAGAAGATAGCAAAGCCTTTTCAGATGCCAATATTCTCTGTTCGGAATGTAATTAAGAAATAGCAGTCATCAGGAAAAGTGGAAGTTAAAACAAGATCTGGAAGATCAAGAAAACTATCAGACAGAACAGCTTGCAGGATTGTGAGAAAAGCAAGTCCAAACCCACGTTTGACTGCACGATCCATCCAGAAAGACCTGGCAGACACTGGAGTTGTGGTACACCATTCCACTATAAAGAGATACTTAAACAGATATGGTCTTCATTGAAGAGTCATCAGAAGAAAACTTCTTCTACATCCTCACCAAAAAAATCCGTGTTTGAACACTTTGGCCGGAATGAGCAAAGGTACGTTTGGAGAAGAAAGGGCACCGAATTTAATGAAAAGAACCTCTGTCCAACTGTTAAGCGTGGGGGGGATCAATCATGCATTGGGTTTGTATTGCAGCCAGTGGCACAGGGAACATTTCACAAGTAGAAACTGAAGGTTTTGCCATGGCCTTCACAATCTCCTGACCTCAACATAATTGAAGATCTATGGATAGACCTTAAAAGAGCAGTGCGGGACAGACAGCCCAGAAATCTAAATGGGTGAAGATACCTCAAACAAGAATTGAAAGACTCTTCGCTGGCTACAAGAAGCGTTTCCAAGCTGTGATAGTTGCCAAAGAGGGCAGTACAAGGTATTAACTCTGCAAAGTGCAAACTTTTTCAGATGCCATCTTTTTGTTTTTGAAAGTGTAAATGATGGAAATAAAATCTAACTTTTAGTGACATATTATATGAATTACTAATCTGTCATTTGATGCCTTATGAAGATTTTTCCATCTTTTCTTGCCTTCTTTATGCACATTAATACAAATTTTTTACCTGGGGTGCCCAAACTTTCAAATCCCACTGTGTGCACGCACGCACGCGCGCGCACGCACACGCACGCAGGCACACGCACACACACACACTTTTTTTTTACAGAAATACATATCCTAGAATTGTCTTAACAAACAAGATGCCTGACGGTTCATTTTACCAGACTGACAGTTATTACATGTGTTTAGAATTATTGTTTGTAAGGCAGAAAGAAAGAACACCTGTTGGATCTTAAGTGTCAAACATCTGTAGACAAACAGTTGTCTCGGCAACCACCCAGCTCCTGTGCTTACCTATATACTGCTGGTGATGTTGGCTCTGAGCAGCCACAGACTGCTCTGGAGTACTGTTACAGTGCTGAGAGCTTCCACACAGGCTGTCAGACATACCGTCCACCTTCTGTAGAGGTTTGAATCTATACACAGTAGAATACAGGGCATGTACAGTATGTTAGCTGGGTTTTAAAGGACTAGGAAAGCAGGAATAATAAAGAATGTGCCATTGAGGGCTGAGACTATGCAGGTTTTCATTGCAATGAAAAACAACACATAATCCCAGGTGAGCACACTTTCAACAAAATCTAATTGATGAAATAACAGGGGTGTGTTTAAAGGAAAACAACATTTTCAAATAGTTTGCATCATTATTCTGGTTTACCAATATGATTCTTCCCACCACTGAAAAAAGGTTTGCCTTAGTTTGGTGGGTGTGTCTGTGGTGAAAAACGGATACCTACTGTACATAGTGAGAACACAATTCAACACGCACGCACGCACGCACTGCCCAGTTTCAAGTCTGTTTCCCCTCTGAGACACATGGGGAGAAGTGTGCTTTGCCGTGCCTGAATCCACACCTCACATTTACAGCGAGGCAGTTGTCACAAGGTAAATGTCATCAAAATGTTGCCAAGGGACAAAGGTTCTGATCAATGTGACAAAGTGCAAAACAAATGGAAAAAAAAAAAAAAAAGGCAGACAGGGAGAGAGAGTGCTGACCTCTGTTTTTGATGGACAGGCTGCTGCCTCATGGCCATGTACTGGGTGTCTTCTTGCAACCGGTTCAGCGGTGAGTCTGGCTTCACCCGGATGCCATAGTAATGATACTTAGAGTTGCCTCTGATAGATTCATGAGACAACAGCCAGAAAACAGTGAGGAGAAGACTTGCCATCAGTGTAATTACTGTCATTATCCGCTTCCATCAGCAAGTCTCCAATGCCTATAAGTATCATCATACTTGTCACATCTATAATGATTACATAATTACTGTTATCAGCATAGTCAGCATCGGCCATAACCTCTTCCTGTTTGTACCTGGTGCCAAGGCGGCGGGTCCTGAGGCCCATGAAGACTGAGCGGATGAGCTTGCCGAAGGACGCTGCATTGACCGGATCCAGTTTCTGTTCTTGACAGTGTCGTAGGTAATGGTTATACAGGGAGCACCGGGGCAGGCTCACTCCCTCCGCTGTCTCATAGTTGTCCAGCAGCCACTGCAGCTAAAAACACACAGAAGTAGCCACAGTTGCACAATTAGTGAGCCTTAGCTAGTTCCTAACCATGCTTTGTTATAGTCACCTGGACAGAAATGAAGACGACCAGTGCATCTTATTATCACATCAAAAGACAGATACACAACACACACACACAACACACACACACACACACACACACACACAACACACACACAACACACAACACACACACTAAAGAGACCAATGCATTCCCTCTGTGTGGCTACACTTAGGCCTTTATATACAAATCTGCAAGAATGTCAATATTGCAGGAGACACAGTTATAGCTCTGTAACAGCACAATCATAAATAATTTTAAAAAGCTAAGATTATAAATTTGCAAATCTGATTTAAAGCAGATACTTTAGACACTATTCCTACAAATGATGTAGAGATTGTGAGATAACAGCTGATGTTAAGAGTTGGAATGTAGGGAAAGAATCTAAACCTCAAATTTCCCAAGTTACTAAAAGTCTGGATGGAAACACTAGATGAATCCTATTTCAATTTCCTTAACTTAGTGACAGCCTTTTAGCAAAAGTAAAAGTTATAGTAAAATAAACGTTTGTGACACTGAGTGCATGTCTTGGTATACTTAGAAGTAAAATAAATAAATAAAAAATCTTGACAAATCAATCACTTTAAGTCCATGCAGGGTTTTGGAAATGTATCCAAGATTATTAAGCAAAAAAGAAATAGCAAACGCAAGTTCAGGACAAAAATTAATTGAGACAATTATGCATGTCAGTGGGACAGTGCAGAGTAAAGCTAGCAGTAGGTAGTGTGTAAAACATTGCAAAACACAAGTGGACCACACTGCCTAAAGCTTTTGTCTTGAGTTTTTCATTTTCCCTTTTCAAAGAAAGTTCCTGGTTGACTTACATGGCTGTTGAGCAGGCTGCTTTTGTGACTTGCAATTCCTTCAGACTTTTGGAGGTTTTCAATCGCCATTTCAAGCTAAAGAAAGAAGAAGCATGCAAAATAAAAAAATAAATAAAAAAGTGGACACAGAAGAGGGAGGAGACAGGAGAGTGAGAGAGATAGATAAAAAAAAAACGGGACAGAAATAAGCAGGGGTATATAAAGAAAAACACACAAAAAATAAAACAGATAAAGGAAAATAAGAATGTTAGCGAGCAGCCAGATCTCTGCATTAATTAAACTCAGTCAGTGTTGCAGCCAAATCCATTATTGCCTGACAAAAGCATGCAAATCAAGGGACTCATTGGGTTAAGCTGCTCAGTGAAGGTTTGCGGTCAGACACTCTAATGTATGCAAATAGGAACCACAAACAGGGGCATAGGTCAAGTCAAGTTTGAGGACAATAGGTCAACAACGCCTAACCCAACCCCCAAAATGTATCAACTTACTAAAATAATATTTACAAAACTAAAAATCAGACGGAGTGAGTTGTCGGTACAACATAAGCAAGAGTGTCATGGTATAATATACACTGGAATATTCAGTCTTTGGACAACAAAGTGAATGACAAAACCAGGGACATGTGTGGAGCCATAGAAGAAAATCAAGTCAAAAAGAAAAGATATGTGGTATTGCAGCCAAACTGGAGACATAGAAGAAAAGGAAAAAGAAGCAGGCAAAGCTCCAAGCCTTAAGAAGGCTCCAGAGGGCTCACGGCCAAATGGTAATGAGCCCCAGGGGTTGCTTTGTTTCGCAGAGCGCTCAAGTGCCTGTGAAAACCTCTGAAACAAGGCAGTGCTGAATTATTTAAACCAGTGTCTTGATTCTACAGGCTCTCTGCCCTGTACTGCTCTGCATGTGTTACTGCAGCGCCAGGAGGCCCCAACTCAGGTTGCCATAAACCCTGTGTGTCACTCCCTGCCTTTCAGACTTGTCCGGGAGCCTGGCCAGTCTGGACACAGGCTCAGGTAGCAGTGACGACAGTTAGCACCAGTGTGTATCTCACAACACCATTTGGTAGTGGGTAGTAAGCCATGTTGTACTAGGAGTTAGTAGTAATAATGTACCTATATACTTAGCCACATAGCAGTTGGGAAAACAATCCCAAAAGTATGTTTGGTCAGTCATTTAGTTTTTGTTGGGTGTAAACATCTGATATAATGTTTGATTGTCAGTTTTACTGGCACATTAATCCCACTACTTGAAAAGGTGCTTCAGAGTACCCCAGAAACATTGGTATGGCATGGGTGTTGCTCACCATAGCTGAGGAGGAACGTGATGAGTGTGATATGTGGTTGCGGCTTCCCTCCATACTTCCTCCATGAATCAGGTAGGTGTTTCCGCTGGAGATGATGTGGCTGCTGCCCACATCCATAGCGATGCCCACCATGCCATGAGGGGGCACCCCACCACTGGCAGAGGAGACCACCGTTGTCACACCGGCCTGTGAGTCAAAGTAGGTTCCCCCGCTGCTCTGCCCGTACAACTGAGCCTCGGGGTTGTAGGAGTAGGCTGTTCGGCTGAGGAGAGATTATTGTAATTAGCAATCAGTGATGTCTTTCCATGATGATGCTAAAAAAGCACATTTCATGACAAATGATGAATTTTGTGAGGCCGAAGAAGGGAATTTACATAATTTATAATTTAAGATTGGAGTGGAGACAAATATTATGCACAGTGCTTTATCTGTTTAATTTGGAAAGCAAAAATGTTTTACATTCCCACAATAACATCGTGGTGACTTTTAACTATGGTTAATATTTTTTTTTTACAGTTATAATAATCTATTTACAATTTTATACTTCACCGGGTTAAATTAAATTAGACTTCAGAGTGTACTTGAACTACACAATGAAAAACACATTGTATTTTGTTATTATAACCGTGGAGTAATGTAACATTGCTTACATAGTTCCATTGGTGTAAACAGCCTCTCCACTTTCTCCTACATATTGGACCTGGGATGGGTAGACATGTTGCACCTGCTGAACCTACAGAGAGACCACAGGAAATCGAGGTAGGAAGAAGCAAAATATCTTTTCATGCTTCCCTATTTGTGCAAATGTGGGTCAAACTGTAACTAGAATTGGAATAGTAACAAACTTTTTTTCAATAATAAAAGTACTGCGTAAAATGAAAATTTCTGCTTGTTGGTGTAGGCATGTTCACACTTATTATAGTGTGTACATGAAGAGCAGTGAAAAGGTCTGTACACCCCCTGGTTTTGCATAATTATTTGTCTAAAACAGAAGCCTCAACAAAAAAAGTACTTTAAAAACACTGCATTTAGACCTACCAAGGTTCTTTATGAAAAGGTTGTACACCTAAGTAAAGAAAATATTTTAAAAGGGGATCAGGAGTAAAAGTGTCCAACATGTTGGAAGAAAATAAAGTAGTAAAAAATAGATTGAACTGTAGTTTCCCTGCAATTTAAAAAGCAAAGTTGAACTGACAGACATACAAGCATTAAATAAAGACAAGCTTGATTTGACAAACATCACAACAAATGATAATGAATGATACTGATGCATTGAAATTGTGAAAAGCAGCTAATGAACTGTCCAGCTGCTATTGGCTAATGTTACATGTGACATCACCTGGAAATCCTTTGTAAGACTGGTACCTAAGACAAGCTAATAGTAGACAGTCAGGTCAACCCTTGTTTTTCACAATTAGACGCTAGACATCACAAAGCACCCAGGAATCTTTGGGCTTTGGAGCAAGTTCACATTATACGTACCGTGGCACCCAGATTAGACTTTTTTCCATTAACGCCAATAAAAAGAAGTTCTGTAAAGCTAATCCTCATCATCACACACATTTAAAAAAGAAAATGCTCATGTATATTTAAAAGCTACCAAGAGTTGTATTAAGATGTTATTTTCATGTTATTCATGTACGCAGGCAGTGGGCCAGGCTCAGCCAGAGAAAGACACTTTCACACACCCGTGAGGGGCACAGGAAGCAGGAGAAACTGTTTGGCACATGCTCAGGATCAGCAGCTTTCAGGGGAATAATGGGCTGCCATGTTTGGGATCTTCATTCAGTGTTAAACGCAAACATGATTTGGTTACTATTTAACTTGTTTACTAAGCCCAAACCTACCTCGCCTGAGTCTGACTATTATTCTTTAACCTGAATGTAAATTGTGACCAAGTTTAACAAATGTCTGTAAGTGACACAAATAATAACTTGGTAAAATTAGCTATATTCATATTTTTCATCTTCTTGTTACTATACCTGTTAAAACACAGTTTAAGTCTACAACTCAGAAACAAAATTTAAAATAGGTTCATCTAAAAATAACTATAAAACGCCAAGGGGTGTACAAGTATTTTCACAGCACTGTATAAGTATGTACAGCACTGTGTACCTGCTGAGAGACCTGTTGAACCCTGGGTACAGAAAGCTGCTGTACTTGTCCTCCCTTCTGAGCTGAGCCTGTAGCTTGAACCAGCACCCTCTGTGTGGATACAAGACATAACTCAATTACATTGGTATGCACGTACAATAAAACACATAATTGTAAACATATGATAGTCAACATAAGATGGACAAACATTTCAACAAATCCCCCCTCAGGAATTTAAGCTAGTGCTTATAGATGTATGCTCATATAACAAACTTAAATGACAGCACACCTTTCTCTGCCAACCACACATCTTGAATTTCAGTACAGGTGTGTATAGTACAGCACTGCATTTTCTTAGTGTAGTCCTCTGATTGTGCGGTTTCTTTTCAGACTTCATGGACAAGCACTAATACAGCGAGTAGCTGGTTTGCAAGGATTGAAATCATGTTTTTTGTCCACCAGTCAAGTGGCTTGTGAATGTTCAAATTTTATTAGTCACTCAATGGATGACCATTGTTTTTTTGGCAAATCTACTAGCTACTTGCATATTTTATCAGCATTTGGCTGATGGATGGTGCTTATTTTGAACTGATAGTATTTCATAATTATCATTTGGAAAGAAACAAGATGGAACAGTTGAGTCATTACAGACTTTTCCAATTTGTCTTACAGTGTCTTACTGTCCCTACAGTAGCAGAGTGGAGGTAGTACCCTACCTGCTGGGAGGCTGGGACAGGCTGTACCACAGGGGCCTGAGCTGATGATGATGTCCGCAGCGCTGCCACGCTGGCCGTGGTGTCTGACCCTCCCTCGGAGCTCTGCATGCTGGGTGGCAGGGACAATATGAAGAAGTGGAAACGAGAAAAGACATTAGTAGTGTGGGGGGGGATTTAATACCAGACTAAAGAAATACTCCTACAAGACTGAAGCTTTAATGAAAAAATTAAGAGCATTTCAAGGCCATACAAATTAGTCTCGCTGTGCCAGACCATCCACGCGCTGCGGAGCGGAGGAGGGTCTGGATACTCCACACAGCATTCCGGGATGGGAAAAAAACATGCTCTGGTTTATTGACCTTTCTTTAAACCAATCAAAATCGTCATGGGTTGCGCTAAGCTCTGCCCAGAGCTGCTGTAAAGTAGTTGTGCAAGACAAAACTCAGATTGGACAGATAGTTTAGCTAGCGGTCTGGATTTACCCTGTAGAGATCTGAGGAGCAGTTAACCACAGACCTCTTTAAAATTCCAACACAAAGGAAAAGGACATTGGCGAAAATACATGCATCCGGAGGAATTTCCTTCGGCACTGGCGCAATCCCGGAAATTGAACATCAAGGATATAGACTAATACAAATTGACAGCCATACTAAATACATGCTCTTCCACCCCGCCTCTTCTCTCTTGGAGCTACCAGGGCATTCATTGTGCCCCAGGGGGTTTCTAGCTTTATCATGTCAAGCTGAGTCAAGGAAGGTCTAAGAGCCCCAGAAGCTGCCCACCTTTAGCCTCAATCACTGGCAAAATAAGCAGTCCAACAGTTTTTACATAGACACTCCTGGTCCTGCTGACAGATCAGACCCAGGTGGAAAAGTAACAGTACAGGAGTTTAAGTTACCAACAGAACTGAACTGCTTCCTGAGGACCAAACGCACTCCCGCCACTTGGCTTTCCACCGGGTGACAATGTGCACAGCATAGCAAAGGGGAACTAAAAATGAGTGACACAAAGGCTCTCTTTTTTTTTTTTTTTTTAAAGAACAGAGGAAAGGAGCGGGAGTAAGGCAGGACCAAGAGAAGAATGGAACTGCAAGGGGGAGTAAGTAGATAAAAAAACAACTTCCCCACACTCTTGAAAAAAAACGAAGGGGGAAAAAGATGAAAATGACAGTGGGGCTCCAGCCCATGCCAGGGTCCTGATGATATCCAGTGATTGTTTTGTACAAGAGCTGTTCTCTGAGGGCTCCAATAATCCAGCTGATATGAGGAAATTCCTCAATGCTTTGTAAACGTTTGTCGGTTGCTATGGTGAGGAATCCATGACAACCGCCCCTAACTCAACCCCTCTCCTCCCCTTCTCTATACCCCCCACCCCACTTCCCTCCTTTTAAAGCTCTTGCACAGGAACTTTCGAGTGCGACCGTAAAGAATAGATGGGGAGGAGGGTTAGAATAAGGGAGAGGGAGATACAACACAGTTGGGGGGTGGGTTGAATTGATGAGCAGAAATCCAGGAGCAGCAGGAAATGTCAGTAGGTAAGCGAGAGAATGGTGTTCTCCGGGAGCATTACAGTAAAGGACTGCCAGACCTTTACACAACCTGTTCCGGACATGCTGTGATTAGCCATAACACAAGACATGCACTACAATGTTATTTTGATTCACTGGAAGAGATCTGACGAACACCAGGCTGCAGTAATCTGGGGGCTGAGCTGTTAGATACAAGTAACAGGTGCTGCCATGCTTGTCTTTCTTGAGACCCAACCTAAACTTTCCAATGATATAAAAAATTAAGAAGGCCTTCTTGCATCCGTTACATCAAACCAGGTGGTCTAAATGCGTTTTTAAAATGCTGCGATAAATAACAAGACTTCCTTATACCATGTGACAAATTTAACTTGGCCAGAAACATATCTAATATGTGACGGGTCAAAAAACAAGGGCAAAATGCATCTCAATCAAGGAAACGCCACCAGTTACATGGAGTGAAAGGAAATCAATGAAAACCTTAGGTTTAACCAAAATGTTGTGCTCACAGAAAAATAGAAAATGTGTATAATTTTAGAGTTAAAAGACTATGCTGATACAGGATACAGGATGGTAAATTAACTTTTTTGCCCGTCAGCCATTGTGGCTCGTAGATGCCCAATTTTACCAGTCACTTCAATTTTTTACCAGCCACTTTTTCAGGAATTAAAATTTATAAAAGACAGGGCATTAGTATATTTTGAATTGCTTCAATACATTATTTTTCATTATTAATATATATTTTAGCTCCAAGGCAGTACCAACAATGGATACATTGTGCTTAGAGGTAAAGAGATGGGGAAGGTTTCTTTTACCATCTTCAGAGTTGATGATGATCTACAGCCACCATGGTTACCAAACATTTTCACTCCTGAACAGATTTCTCAAGCCCAAAACAGCATGTTGGTGTGGATGAAAAACACATTCTTCATTGTAGATGGATACAAAGATAATCATCCTGGTATTCTCAAATTATCTGAAATGTCAACCTAATGGTGGCGCTAGAGGGAATATCAGGTGATCACTTAAGTCAGTAGGATTTATCTGCTGGGTACCATAAATGTTTGTACACACTCTGCTCCTGGGGTCCCGTCTTCCCCAGCTGTATGGCAGGGCACTTAAGATGACCAATACAAATTGTTGGCATTTTGTGACGATGCGTAGGTTCGACAGTAAGTCCAGTGCATGGACTGGTCGTTGGGAAGGTAGGCTAACTATTCCCTCGTTTGCCCCTTGTCATCAATGCGCCACTTGTTCGAAAAGTACCTTCTCTTTTTCACTTCAGAAGTGAATTTCGAAACTTTTGTGAGTCTATCCAAATCCTTAATAGTAAGAAAACTATCTATATAGCTTATCTACTGCAAGATTTTAAAGGAATTATAATTATATAGCCTTACACCCATCTCATCTTGTCTATTTGAATACTTTTCTAAAATTTGAGATGATATCTATATATATATATATATATATATATATATATATATATATATATATATATATATATATATATATAATATACACACACATATACATACATACATACATACAGTTTAACATAGTACAGTTTGAAGTTATTCAAAAAAAAATAAAAATAAAAGTACCTTCTCTTTTTCTTTACTTTGCCCTCAACAGCTACATCAGATTCCGCGTGCTCGTTTTGCTGCTAACAGACTCAGATTAATATTTTAAGTGTCTGACAACATTATGGAAAGGATTTCTAAGGAGGTCGACCATTCTGTTAAAGATTAAGATCCTTTTTAAAACATAAAAGTCCGCGAAATTGCGTTCGCTAAACCCACCAGACTCCATGTAAATAATCAGTGATTTTAGCATCGTAAAACACGGCTTCTAAAACCTCTCTGAGCACCGCTGGCTCTGGCTGCCTTGAGTCTGCGTGTGTAGGGTGTGCGGCTATTGGCTCTGTTTTGTCAGTATTTTCTTTCTTTCATTCCAATTTCGGGTCTGTCAGTCACAATGAAAACCGGGGACATTTCCGGGGACAGATCCAGCCGGGGACAGGTCGCCAAAATCGGGGACTGTTCCCGGAAACCGGGGACGTCTGATCACCCTAGTTTATACCTCAGACGTTGTCACGGACTAGCGCTAAAAACCACTCGACAAAAGTCTGGAGTTGACGGAAATATGCGTGGTGAAGGGTGAAAGCCCCGTCTCTAAACGGTTTTATTTCCCATACGTTCTTTACAATAAAAGACTTCCGTTATTTTGGTATTTGAATGTTTTTATTATGAAGCGGCAAAATTAGCAGTAACATAACGCGACTCCACTGTGCATTATTGTTACTTAGCAACAGCACTTTTTGTCACTGCCCAATGTGAGGAGAGTGCAAATTTGAGTCGCGCATGCGTCACTTTGCGACGAGTGAAGCTGTGAGTTGCGCATGCGTCATTTTGCGACAAGAAGCATACAAGATGCTAACGAAAGACTTCTGTAATGTCAATACAGTAAAGATTGAACTACTTAAAGTTTGTTCACTGCTGGCTATAAGTTAGCATCAAACACAACAAAGCTAATCTTAGCAATCAAACCATAATAGATAGCTAAAACGTTTTTGAAATGACTGCTTGCTTAGCTACAAACTAGCATCAAACACAACAAAGGCTTTCACTGGAATGTCGTTTTGAGCTAAAGTTAGCAATCAACCAACCATAGATAACTAAAACGTTTTTGAAATGATTCCTATCTTTTGTTTTTGTTTGTAATGAGAAAAGTGTATGACTTATGACAGTTATGTCGTAAACCTTTTAAATCTGAGCATGCGCAACTAACATCTGCACTTGACCAGAGCCGGTCTGACTCAACTCTCTTCGGGTATGACGCTTTATGCCGTAAACCGTTTACGTCTGAGCATGCGTGACTCAAATCTGCATTTTCCTCAAACTGGGCAGTGAAAATCTTTGACAAAAACTGTCCAATCTGTTACAAAGAATGTTTTACAATCCACCCGCCACTGTGGCTGGTATACAAGGCAAAGTCACCCGCCACTTTGAAAAAGTACCTGCCGTTGGCTGGTGCTAATTTCCTACCGTGACAGGATAACACTGCTTATTTATACAACCACCTACATTTTGCTACTAAATACAACATGATGACGCTATTACAGACACTTCTACAAAGCATACCACCCATAACCAAGAAGTTTCCAAAGGCAAAAGCAGACTGCAAGGATAAATGTTTTACTAAAAAATGGTATTCCTGCAGATCTTAAATTGTAATTTCCACCCTGGACTGGAAACTCATGCAAGCGAGTTCAAGATTTTGTTCAAGAAATCAAACAGATTGTACCTTAAACAGATTGACTACCTGAATTGATTTTATAATACTTTATTTATCCCACAATAGGGAAATTCAATTGTTACAACAGCAGTTTTTCCACAATAAAAACAAACCGACAAACAAACAAACAACAGGCAAAACAACAATGTGCAAAGTACTGAAGGAATGTAAAGTGGCATTTTATAAAACGTATTGTAAAGTAAAGTGAGGTGGCCATAGTACAAAAAATATTGCAATATAAGTAAGTGACGTGAAATTAAATGATGGCCAACAACACACAAATTCACAAAACTAATTTACCTGCTAGTTACACACTTATCAGTTTTGAAACTCTAATGTGTCTAGGTTTATCAGTAGTAACTTATGGGGACATTTAGGGTGTAGGGGGCACTATTGGATGCTAAATCAAAATCAGAGTGTACCTTTAAAACAGAAAAACAGATTTGGGCGTGCCACCACTGGCATTTTCAATGTGTGGGGATTTTGCCACAGGCAAAGACACTGCTGTGCCTACGTGACTAATAGATTAAAGTGTAGGAGGCCTGTGATGAAATTCCTGATGTGTCAATCTTCAGACACATACATGATTTTAAGCACCATATCTAGTCTACCCTGGCCTGAGCAGCACTCTGAGTCCTTCTTCAATGCATTTGTTAGCACAGGGCACAATTAGCACTTCCATGCCAAAGCGCTCATATTCCATTACAATTAAAAATTTTCTCCACACCTCTTTCTTGTATGGCAATAAAGTACCAAAAGACTATTATCAGAATGATGTTAACAAGGAGTGAACACTTTAAACGTCGTCGCAATGCTCAAGCATCTTTTTTAAAGCAAGGAATTTGTCTACAGAGTGTCACTTGAGTTATAAATAGACTTGTAACAATCCCATCATTTATCTTCAGAGTAGTCATTTTCACCAGAGGAAGTGACACAAGCCTGAAGGCTCCGTTATACCATAAAGGAGTGGGTTGCTTGGCAAGATAGTGGGGGGGGGAGAGAGAGAGCACTGACCTGGACGTTTTCATCCATTAAAGCACTTTAATAGGTATGGAGAAGTGTGCCAACTCATTGAGTTGGAGGAGGAGAGACAGGAGTGCAGGCAGAGAGGAGTCTTTCTGCGTACTGCTCAGGGAAGGTTAAAAGCCACACAAATTCCCCACCCGCAGCTCTGAAAGGCACAAAGGTAGGACACAGCAGGAGACATTGCACACTGCTGCAAAACTGCTACTACTCTGGAGGGGTTTGGGCCAAACCTTTCTGCCTTTAACCAAGAGGACCCCCCCCCCCCCACACACACACACACACCCACACAAAACAGCTCCTCCTTTCAAGAGTTACCTGAGTTTTAAAAGCTAAACGTAAACAAGAAAATACATTTTAAAGAACCCAAAAGCCCAATGCAGACAAGATTTAAACATATGTCAGTGACAGATGTAACTTAAACTGCGCTCAAAGAAAAACACATACAGATGTTCAATTAAAAACAGGAGTCCACAGTCTTGGCTCATGTTTGCACTGGCCCACATTGTTTGCAGAGCAACAACGGTTGCTAGTGGCAACACCGTCCACTCCCGTTTCCAGGAGCCTGTTGCTATGCAACCAACAGAATACTTCCCAAACCAAACAATGCCATCCCCCCACATGATCCCTCTATCTCACGCTAAGTAGTAACTTACAACAATAAATACTATGTAAGCTATTAATTTCAGACAAAGGGACATGGAGGTAGACTTATTCCTGTGTTGCAGTTATTTAATAAAATTGTACAGACTTTATGCTGGTTTAGACTTGATTGAAGAGGACAGGATGAAGCACTGTTTTTGTAACTACTTGGTGCTCAAAAGGAGGAGGAATGTTTAAGTCATTCAGGAAGACAACAGTCTACTCTTCAAGGTTGCTTTAGACTCATGCCACCCAAAACGCAAGTGGAGTCTTTCCAAAGTTTCTTTGGTAGAGGAGATAGTAAAACAGCTTGAACAGAGCAAAGCTTTTTCCAACTCAGGGAAGATGAATCAAAATAAAGCAGAGATAGCCACTTGGTGCTTTTAAAGGAAAAATTATAGAGGACATTTGTTCAGTGCTGTGCATGTTTTCCCCTTTACCTTTAATATATGAGCAGCAACTGGCCTCTGATGAGGCTTTATTTATTTCATGTTCTCAATTTGAAAATAATATTTTTTTTTATTGCAAAACAAATTCATTGTCATTGGTTTTTTTTTTTTAATTTATTTAAACAAAACCTATAAGATTACAGAGGCACACGCGCTCACACAAAGAGCGTATTAAGATATGATAAGAGATTTCCACAACAGAGGCTGTTCTTCAAGCCTGTCTCATTAATTCATGGCTAATCCAATCAAAGCCGCTCTTAGGGTCTGCAGATGGCAGAGTTTAAGTGAGAGAGAGAGCGAGAGCGAGAGGCACAGACCAGTCTCTGATCCCACCCCCCCTTCCCTCCCCAGGTCACCTACCCACACTGGTCATCAACACAACCTGCCCACTCCGTCACCATGTGTGCTGCAGGCCCGACAGCCATAGAGAGAAAGATCAAACCGTTGCCATGGAGATTGTGTGTTCGCCCATGCTCTACACTAGCAACGTCCTCCCCCAACACCCTACCTTTTCTAACCCTTTCCAGATTTCCACTGCCCCCCCTCCACCCAGCCCTCATCCTTAACCTTTAGCATCTCAAAATAACAATGAGGGTTTGAAACTGAACATTTTGAAAAGTTAAACTGGAAAACAACACAAAGAGGAGCAGGGAAGAAATGGGGGAGATGGTCACAACTGGAAATGTAATCAGACTCATACGTGTGGACGTCTCTGTTTTACAGATAGCCTATTTATCGGACGTGATCCAAGGCTGCAATACTGATGACACAAACGAGGGAATTTCACTCAAGTCACCTGGCTGCTTCAGGAGTTGTTGGATTATGAAGATAACTAGGAAATGCTTAAAGTAACAGTTGGGAATCTTGCACATTTGTTCCATTCCTCAATTCCTACAAATTATTAATATTTTGCATACTCAAAAACACATTACAATTAAATTAATTCACAATAACTTTGTTGATCCTTCAAAGCCTTTAACATTTATATACATGTACAGTATATGTTGAGAATAGCTAAATCCCCATTTAAACATAGTCACAGCTAGATCCAAATCACATTGTATGGGCCCCTTATAAAACTGTTGCATAACTGAACATATTCACAAAACCAGAAAGAATCAGAGAGCACAAACCCTGACAGGGGTATGCCACTTATTTATTCAAAAATAAAGAGATTTAAAATAAATGTGTTTCTTTTAAGTAAAAGCAGTACCTAATGAGAAAATGGATTAAACGTGCATTATGATTTTGAATTGTCTTATTTGTATGGTGTATCCAGAAGGGTACTGGATCTAGATCTGCAAAGTATTACTCTTATTCCTTGGGCCACGGCCTACCTTTTCACTTAATTTTATGAAATCTGTTAACAAGTTCATCAGATTTCCTTCTATCAGACACAAAAAAAGATTTGCAAATACAACCTTCTCACTGGAGGTTATGTTGCGGTCTTTTTGATAGCATGAAATCAAAACTAATGACAAACACTGACAATTTGGAATGGTTAAGTATCCTAAAGCTTACCCTAGAAAAGACACACATTCTATTCCGTGGGAGTATACCAATACTCACTCCAAAAGCAACACTAACGTTTTTTTAAATCTGCTTTCACTTGCTCTTTTAAACGGGTGTGTTTCCAACGTATGAAGTTGTATTTCCTGGGAACCACATTCTTCAGAGATGATCTCACATGCTGGCAGTGAGCTGCCTCGATCTTGACTGAACCTGAAATAAGCATTTATTTTGCACTGCCTTTTTGGCAAGCGTTCATTCCACACAGATATGACTCTGATCACTCATCTTGTATAGTATGCTTTCACAGGCACTGCTTGACACAAACAATGAGTCACAAGTTAATGCTTGAAATTTGAGACAAATCAAACTGTCTGTTGCTCATGCAGTAAATACTGTGCCATTCTTAATGGTTGCCATCAGACTCAAACTTAAGTATGTATTAACTATATGACATGATAAAATCATGTACAAGACATGATAATAAAACACTAAACATGTTTACTCTGTATTTGACAGGTAATACCAGAATAGCGGCTGTAAGTTAAACTCCAACCTAGAGCCCTTTGCTGCATGTCATTCCCCTCTCTCTCCCCCTTTCAAGTCTGTCGAAAATAAAGGCCTAAAATGCTCCCAAAAAACAGTCTCTATCTATC